>NW_026014729.1:0-151896 GCF_020379485.1 Brassica napus | reverse complement strand
TATGTTCTCTGCACCCATTAATGGGCGAGTGTCAGCCCTGCGATTAGGGCCTCGTACTTGCTCTCATTGTTGGTTGCCTTGAAGTTTCACCTAACGGCTCTTGAGGCCGTGTTTCCTGTTGGCGAGGTAAGCACTCTTCCTACCCCAGCTCCTCTACGTTGCTAGAACCATCTACGTGTAGGACCCATTCTCACTCTTTTGTCTCTCTATGGAGGCGTACTTCTTGCTCCAGAGCTGGGAGCAGGGTAGGAGAGAATTCAGCCACAAAGTTCGCCAGGACCAGTGACTTTATGGCTGTAGCTGGTCGAAAAATTACATCATATTCCCCTAATTCCACAGCACATTTCGCTAGGCGTCCGAAAACTTCAGGCTTGTGGAGGACCAGTTTTATGGGGAAGGAAGTGACGACCACGATTGGGTGAGCCTGGAAATAAGGCCGTAGCGTGCGGGCAGCGACTATCAAGGCTAAGGCCAGTTTCTCAAGATGGCTATAACAGGTCTCTGCGTCCAGGAGGGCCTTACTCACATAGTAGATTGGCAGCTGCTTGCTCCCTTCCTCGCGTACCAGGACGGCGCTTACAACATGTTCCGAGACTGCTAGATATAGCAGCAAGACCTCGCCAAGCAAGTGGTTTGGATAGGAGAAGAGGAGTGGTTTGGTAAGCCTTGAGTTCATGGAGAGGATTCGCACTCTTCCGTCCACTGGAAATCCTTTGGGTTCTTGAGGATTCCGAAAAAGGCGCGAGACTCGTCGGAGAGGCTGGAGATGAACCTGCTCAAGGCTGTCATTCTTCCCGTTAATTTTTGGACTTCTTTGACGTTCCTCGAGGAAGGGATCAAGTAAATGTCTCTGATTTGCTCTGGATTAGCTTTGATGCCCCGGTGGGTCACGATGTATTCGAGGAATTTCCCGGAGCTGACACCGAATGAGCATTTAGCTGGATTGAGTTTCATGTTGTACTTTCAGAGAGTGAAGAAGGCTTGCTGCAGATGAGATATGTGGTCTTCAGCCTCTAGAGATTTGACCAGCATGTCATCGATGTAGACCTCCATGGTCCTCCCAATCTGATCTGCGAACATCATGTTTACCAGCCTTTGATAGGTCGAACCGACATTCTTTAAGCCGAAAGGCATGACTTTGTAGCAATAGATCCCTCTGGATGTCATGAGGTATGTCTTTTCCTGGTCTTCAGAATGCATGAGTATCTGATTATAGCCGGAGAACGCGTACATGAAACTCATTAGCTAATGCCCGGCTGTGGCATCGACCAGCTTGTCGATATGAGGCAGAGGAAAAGGGTACTTTGGGAAGGATTTGTTGAGGTATGTGAAGTCTATGCAGACTCTCTACTTCCCATTCTTCTTCTTGACAACGACCACGTTAGCTAGCCACTCCGGGTACTGTACCTCTGATAGACCATAGATTTTACCCACTTTCAGCCATGATCTATAAGTGTTTTAATATATATTTACTACTATATAGAGTATATTTAGAAAATTACAGGTTCAGGTACATTTTGGAGAAATATGGTGATTTTGGAGTCTTTCGAGGTGCAGAACTGCACAGACGCATCAGATGTCTAGCTATGGATGGAGATCTTTCCACCGTTATATTGAGCTCATCTTTTGACACAAGATAGAGCTTTGTGTTATCTTTCCAATGCCGCCAGTTTGAGGTCAATCAGCATCCTGTATCAGAAGTTATGCCCGGTTTACTGAAGAGTGATCAGTCTGCCTCGCGAGAGGAAGCTGTCGAGAAGAGGAACGTATGTCGATCGATGCAGAACTCTTGACATCGATCGACATGGATGTCAAAATGCGGGCCGAGTATATTTTATGACTGACTGAAGCCCAGAAACAACTCCAAATTACCAGAATACTCTTGGACGACCAGAAACCCAATTTATGTGTTTTCTAAGCCATTGTTGACGGAGAGGCTATCTAGACTTTCTTTGATTCTTTTCTTAGTTAGGAGAGAAAGGAGGAACTCCTTCAGAGTCCTCCTGGAACTCCATTGGTTTTGGTTTTATATTATTTATGCTATTTATTTATTCATCGATGATTTCTGTGACAAACTTCATGTCTAAATAGATCCACCTGTTAGGTTTAGGATTCAAATAGGTTAGAGGGATTAGCCCCAACTATAGATTTGCTAAGTTGTGATATTCATTGATTGATTGTTCATTAATGCTTGTTTTAGCCTTCCTAACTAGAACATGAACCTAGGAATTTGCATGTGTCAAGCATCCTTGATCATCCTGTCCTGAATCTAATATGTCATGCTAAGACTGCTAGAGAGATGCTAAATGCTGATCTAGGAGACTAGTGAGCATTATCAACCTGCGCCTAGGGCTTAACTAGAAGCATCGATCGATATTGTCTTCTGATAATCGATCGATATTTGCGAAAGGTGTATCGATCGATATCCATATAGGATCATCGATCGACACTTTCTTGTGATCAAAAGACGACAGTTGAGATCCAAGATCTTGTTAGTTAACCAGTGAAACATTGCCATCACTGATCACTGTGATTAAGGAGTTGAGCTCTAATATATCATGCATGCAACTGTTAGGCATCTATAGGATTATAATCTCCAACACCTGAATAGAAACCCTAGATCTAGCAACCATCCTTCCATCAAACAACTTCCTGCCAAGATGAACAATTGTCTTGTTCAACTTGTTTACTATTTTGCTATATTTATTTACTGATTTTAAACCTATTAGCCTAGCTTAATCAAACTGATTAGATTTAATTGGTTCCCTAGCTCCCTGTGAATTCGATCCCTAAGTACTACAACTCGACCTCTTATTTGAGAGAGTATAAATCATTCCTTAGGGTCATTTGAGTGATATCAAATTTGGCGCCGTTGCCGGGGAGCTTTGATCGCCATTAGATCTTGTCTAGTTAGATTTAGTCTAGGTTTTACTATTTTTCTAAAATACCGAAAATTTTTTCTTCTGTTTCAGGTACATACATCTTAGTACCAGGAACAACAATGAAGAGAGGATATCTGGGTTATTCAAAGAAGAAGTCTGCTGATACACGCACGATCCGTAAGTCTACGAGAGAAGAATCGATCGACACCCTCCAAGCAGCATCGATCGACAGCGTGAACCAGATATCGATCGCCAACGTACAACATCAATCGATCGCCACCCGACAAACAACAATGATCAACAGAGCCAATCAACCGTCGAAAAACATTGTTCATCCGGCTACTGTTCATCTAGGTACTGTTCATTCTGATACTGTTCATCGAGGTACTGTTCATCCCGACACTGTTCATATCGCGTCGATCGACACTGTTCATCTCGCGTCGATCGACACTGTTCATCCTGTGTCGATCGACACTGTTCATCCGAACAATGTTCACCGCGATACTGTTCACCACGACACTGTTCAACCAAACACTGTTCAACCAAACACTGTTCATCCCGACACTGTTCATCCGGTGAAAAACATCACCACTTGCGGGGAGACATAGAAGATCGAAGTGCTCATACTTAAGGTCGATGAGAATGAGATGTTAAGAGACGAACAAGGTCGCACTCGCAACAGCGCGGGACGGTTTATTAATGCTCAGGGTTCTGTGATCCCTGATGTGATTGCTGTTGCTGAGATGAAGGACTTTGACTTGAGCCGAGAGTGGTATGATTAGGTAGGTCAAGACCCTTCCAGGGTCTTCCTCACCAAAATCTCAGAAAACACATCGAAGTGCTGGAGGATTTCGTGTCAAGGAGTGAGCAGAATGAAGTGTCTGAATACCACACGCTCTACAAGATCTTCCCTTATTCTATCTCTGAGGATGCATTCAGATGGTTCAGTCAACTGCAACCAGGATCTCTAACCAGCTGGGATGACATTGAAAGAGCCTTCCTTTACAAATTTCTTGATGATGCTGAAGCAACTCGAGAAAAGGAGAAAAATGATAGATGGGACAGGTTCTTGGCATCGTTAGTTGATGAGTATATGATTCCAGTACAGCTGCTCGACGACTTTATTGCAAAAAGGGATGAACAACATGTGTCTGGAGAGCTTAGCAGAGAGTAGAGGAAGCTGGTACTGAAGATAGGACCTCAACGTCGATCGACATCACGACCTCAACGTCGATCGACAACATGACCTCAATGTCGACCGACGACAAGACCTCAACATCGATCGATAGGTCGACACAGAAGAGCACCGATGTATCAAGTTTTCATCCTGACCTAGATGTAGACAGAGAAATCACCATGGAAGTTCTTGGAGCTAGAAGGGTTCTTGGAATTGGAGGATCGAGAAAAGCTTGGAGACTTGGATTCAAGTAGGGAAGTCACAATAGAAGACTTCTTAGAGTTGGAGGAATGGCTTGAAGATATGGATCAAAATTTGAAGAAGAAGCTTGATGACGATCAGCATACTTCGAGAGGAGATCTGGAAACTTCAAAGGCTAGCATTGATCGACACCAACCTGATGAGATCGATCGACAACATTCCCACATCATCGATCTACACCACCCGACATCGATCGACACCGCCAACCACTTATCGGTCGACACCACCCACCTAATATCGATCGATTCCCATTGCTAGATGTTCTGCCAGGGTGTATAATGAGATGGAACCGATTGAGGAGAGGATGTACATGTCTTAAGCCTCACACCTTGCTGTCCCTAAACATCAAAGACCACCTATCTGGACATAAGAAGCTGTTGGGTTTCACAAAAGAGTGAAGAGGATAAATGATCCTGTGAAGATTGTGGTTCCAAGCGCTGTGGTTGAAGTTGAATCTCTTATTCCACCTGATAGAATTATGCAGCTCAGTCCTTACATTGGGGTACTTGATGAAGTCGATAAAGGCCATCAGAAGCAGCATCGATCGACACCGACCGGAATACCGTCGATCGACACCAAAAACCGGCATCGATTGACACTACCGCATCACCATCGATCAATACTACCGCATCACCATCGATCGACACTACCACTTCATCGTCGATCGACACTGGACGCGTATCAAAGCATAAGGAGTTTGATGTGTGTGGAAATCTTAGGGATGGAGATACCACCACGCGATCAGACAAGTCTAGAGGAAAGAAAAGGATGAATTGGAAGAAGAGAAAAAGGATCATGGGTAATCCTCAGGTATCATTGACCCCTCACTACTCAGATTGTGTCAAGAAGTCCTGAGTGCGTAGCAGATGCTTCTCACATCCATTTGCAAAGCTTCGAGCACTCCTTCTTGCTGAGATGATAGACAAAGGAGAAGAGTCTATGGAGGAGGCTTTCACACAAAAATGATAAAGCTTCAGAGAGCAGACATTGAGACTTGTTTTGGACCATGTTCTTATTCTCATCCGGACTAAATCAGATCTCCAAAGTCAAGCTAAATGACTATAACAAAGTGCTGAGTGGGAGGCAACCCACTATTAGGTAATTTCTTTCAGTTTAGTTTAGATTGTTACTGATTAAAGTTTTTTTTATTGCAGGTCAAAAAAAAAAAAAAGGGCGAATGAACAGTAACGACGGTACTGTAGCGACCGCACTGTAGCATCGATCGACACTGTGGCAACAAATCGATCGACACTGTATCAAACTAATCGATCGACATTGTAGCAGAAAATCGGGAGTTACCGTAGCAACGGCACTGTAGCAGTCACTGTTCATCGAAAAAAAATAATTTTGAATGTTTTTATTAGTTATCTATTACTAACTTGTAGTGTTTTATTTATGTTAGGTAAAAGGAAAAGATCTGAGGAAGACGAGTTTGCAAGAGGATCGACGAGTTTGCAAGAGGATCGACGATGGCTGCGCAGCATCGGTCGACAGAGCATCACTAGCATCGATCGATCGCCACTTAACTGTGTCGACCGACAGAGCTTCAAGACTATTGATCTCCACTTAACTGTGTTGGGTGGCACTCACATAAAAGTCAGGTATATCGTTTTTCTTTGTTACATATTGTCCTTATGATTTATTTTCCCACCAATCTTAGACTTTATAACACTGGAGATAGTGTTGTTTAAGTCTGGGGGAGGTTCTACTAATGTTGTGTTTTAGTTAGATATTTAGAGTAAAAAAAAAAAAAAAGATCCGAGTAGACAATTCTTCAGCATATCGACCGATGGGACCAGCTCGATATCGATCGACATCACTTCAGATCCAACTATCGATTGTCTCTTCATGGTATCGAATGATTGCTCTAGCCATCGACCGATGAGACCATGTCGCTATCAGTCGACAGCACTTCATCAACAACGATCGATTGTCACTTCATTGTGTCGATCGACACTGAGCAGGTTATCGTTCTTACACTTTAAATTATGTACTTATGTTTATGTTATTACCATAACTCCGACTGGATATACACCGGGGACAGTGTAATTTAAGTCTTGGAGATGTTTACTGATATCTAGTTTATTGTGAGTCTTATCAAAATGTTTTCAAAAGAGTTTTATTGAGTCAAGAATGGGATAATGAACTTATTAGATTTTACTTGTTATCCAATCACTCTTTAGCATCATTCTAGACATATTGATTGCAGATAGTACTAAAGATACTAAAGTGGATCAACCTGTCAACTATTCACACTTGTTGAGATTGGTTTTGGTTTTATATTATTTATGCTTTTTATCTATTCATCTATGATTTCTGTGACAAACTTCATGTCTGAATAGATCCACCTGTTAGGTTTAGGGTTCAAATAGGTTAGAGGGATTAGCCCCAACTATAGATTTGCTAAGTTGTGATATTCATTGATTGATTGTTCATTAATGCTTGTTTTAGCCTTGCAAACTAGAACATGAACCTAGGAATTTGCATTGTGTCAAGCATCCTTGATCATCCTGACCTGGATCTAATATGTCATGCTAGGACTGCCAGAGAGATGCTAACCGCTGATCTAGGAGACTAGTGAGCATTATCAACCTGCGCCTAAGGCTTAACTAGAAGCATCGATCAATATTGTCTTCTGACAATCGATCGATATTTGCGAAAGGTGTATCGATCAATATCCATATAGGATCATCGATCGACACTTTCTTGTGATCAAAAGACGACAGTGAGATCCAAGATCTAGTTAGTTAACTAGTGAAACATTGTCATCGCTGATCACTGTGATTAAGGAGGAGCTCTAATATATCATGCATGCAACTGTTAGGCATCTATAGGATTATAATCTCCAACACCTGAATAGAAACCCTAGATCTAGCAACCATCCTTCCATCAAACAACTCCCTGCCAAGCTGAACAATTGTCTTGTTCAACTTGTTTACTGCTTTGCTATATTTATTTACTAGTTTTAAACCTATTAGTCTAGCTTAATCAAACTGATTAGATTTAATTTGTTCTCTAGCTCACTGTGAATTCGATCCCTAAGTACTACAACTCGACCTCTTATTTGAGAGAGTATAAATCACTCATTGGGGTAATTTGAGTGATATCAATTTGGTGCCGTTGCCGGGGAGCTTTGATCGCCATTAGATCTTGTCTAGTTAGATTTAGTCTAGGTTTTACTATTTTTCTAAAAAACTAATAAAATTTTTTTTTCTGTTTCAGGTACATACATCTTAGTACCAGGAACAACAATGAAGAGAGGATTTATGGTTATTCAAAGAAGAAGCCTGCTGATTCACGCACGATCCGTAAGTCTACGAGGGAAGAATCGATCGACACCCTCCAAGCAGCATCAATCGACAGCGTGAACCATATATCGATTGACAACGTACAACATCAATCGATCGCCACCCGACAAACAACAGTTATCAACAGAGCCAATCTACTGTTGAAAAACACTGTTCACCCGAACACTGTTCATTAAGACACTGTTCATTTTGACACTGTTCATCCGACACTGTTCATCTCATGTCGATCGACACTGTTCATCTGAACACTGTTCATCGCGACACTGTTCATTCGGTGAAAAACATCACCGCTTGCGGAGAGACAGAGAAGATCGAAGTGCTCATACTTAAGGTTGATGAGAATGGGATGTTAAGAGACGAAGAAGGTCGCACTCGCAACAGCGCATGACAGTTGATTAATGCTCAGGGTTCTGTGATCCCTGATGTGATTGTTGTTGCTGAAATGAATGACTTTGACCTGAGCCGAGAGTGGTATGATTGGGTAGGTCAAAACCCCTTCCAGGGTCTTCCTCACCAAGATCCCAGAAAACACATCGAAGAGCTGGAGGATCTTGTGTCAAGGAGTGAGCAGAATGAAGTTTCTGAATACCACAAGCTCTGCAAGATCTTCCCTTATTCAATCTCTGAGGATGCATTCAGATGGTTCAGTCAACTGCAACCAGGATCTCTAACCAGCTGGGATGACATTGAAAGAGCCTTCCTTTACAAATTTCTTGATGATGCTGAAGCAACTCGAGAAAAGGAGAAAAATGATAGATGGTACAGGTTCTTGGCATCGTTAGATGATGAGTATATGATTCCAGTACAGCTGCTCGATGACTTTATTGCAAAAAGGGATGAACAACAAGTGTCTGGAGAGCTTAGCAGAGTAGAGGAAGCTGGTACTGAAGATACGACCTCAACGTCGATCGACATCACGACCTCAACGTCGATCGACAGCATGACCTCAATGTCGACCGACGACAAGACCTCAACATCGATCGATAGGTCGACACAGAAGAGCACCGATGTATCAAGTTTTCATCCTGACCTAGATGTAGACAGAGAAATCACCATGGAAGATTTTTTGAAGCTAGAAGAGTTATTGGAATTGGAGGATGGAGAAAAGCTTGAAGACTTGGATTCAAGTAGGGAAGTCACTATGGAAGACTTCTTAGAGTTGGAGGAATGGCTTGAAGATATGGATCAAAATTCGAAGAAGAAGCTTGATGAAGATCAGCATACTTCGAGAGGAGATCTGGAAACTTCAAAGGCTAGCATTGATCGACACCAACCTGATGAGATCGATCGACAACCACCCCACATCATCGATCTACACCCACCCGACATCGATCGACACCGCCAACCACTTATCGATCACACCACCCACCTAATATCGATCGATTCCCATTGCTAGACGTTTCGCCAGGGTGTATAATTGAGATGGAACGATTGAGGAGAGGATGTACATGTCTAATGTCTCACACTTGTTGTCCCTAAACATCAAAGACCACCTATCTGGACAGAAGAAGCTGTTGGGTTTCACAAAAGAGTAAAGAGGATAAATGATCCTGTGAAGATTGTGGTTCCATGCGCTGTGGTTGAAGTTGAATCTCCTATTCCACCTGATAGAAGTATGCAGCTCAGTCCTTACATTGGGGTACTTGATGATCCTCTACATGCAGAAGCTTCTCAGAGAGGGTTGCTGTTTAGAGATGAAGTCGATAAAGGCCCATCATAAGCAGCATCGATCGACACCGAACGGATACCATCGATCGACACCAACAAACCGGCATCGATTGACACTACCGCATCACCATCGATCAATACTACCGCATCACCATCGATCGACACTACCACTTCATCGTCGATCGACACTGGACGCGTATCAGAGCATAAGGAGTTCGATGTGTTTGAAATCTTAGGGATGGAGATACCACCACGCGATTAGACAAGTCTGGAGGAAAGAAGAGGAGGAATTGGAAGAAGAGAAAAAGGATCATGGGTAATCCTCAGGTATCATTGACCCCTCACTACTCAGATTGTGTCAAGAAGTCCAGAGTGCGCAGCAGATGCTTCTCACATCCATTTGCAAAGCTTCGAGCACTCCTTCTTGCTGAGATGATAGACAAAGGAGAAGAGTCTATGGAGGAGGCTTTCACACAAAAATGATAAATCTTCAAAGAGCAGACATTGAGACTTGTTTTGGAGCATGTTCTCATTCTCATCCGGACTTAATCAGATCTCCAAAGTCAAGCTAAATGACTATAACAAAGCGCTGAGTGGGAGACAACCCACTATTAGGTAATTTCTTTCAGTTTAGTATAGATTATTACTGGGTTAAGTTTGTATTTATTGCAGGTCAAAAAAAAAAAAGGGCCAATAAACAGTAACAACAGTACTGTAGCAACCGCACTGTAGCAGAGGCACAGTAGCATCGATCGACACTGTGGCAAACAAATCGATCGACACTGTAGCAAACAAATCGATCGACACTGTAGCTGAAAATCGGGAGTTACTGTAGCAGCGGCACTGTAGCCGCCACTGTTCATAAAAAAAAATTTGAATTGTTTTTATTAGTTATCTATTACTAACTTGTAGTGTTTTATTTATGTTAGGTAAAAGGAAAAGATCCGAGGAAGACGAGTTTGCAAGAGGATCGACGATGGCTACGCAGCATCGATCGACAGAGCATCACAAACATCGATCGATCACCACTTAACTGTGTCGATCGACAGAGCTTCAAGAGTATTGATCGTCACTTAACTGTGTTGGTTGGCACTCACATCAAAGTCATGTATACCGTTTTCCTTGTTACATATTGTCCTTATGATTTATTTTCCTACCAATCTTAGACTTTATAACACTGGAGATAGTGTTGTTTAAGTCTGGGGGAGGTTCTACTAGTATTGTGTTTTCGTTAGCTATTTAGAGTAAAAAAAAAAAAAAGATCCGAGTAGACGATTCTTCAGCATATCGACCGATGGGACCAGCTCGATATCGATCGACATCACTTCAGATCCAACTATCGATTGTCTCTTCATGGTGTCGAATGGTTGCTCTAGCCATCGACCGATGAGACCATGTCGCTATCAGTCGACAACACTTCATCAACAACGATCGATTGTCACTTCATTGTGTCAATCGACACTGAGCAGGTTATCGTTCTTACTTGTTAAATTAGGTACTTATGTTTATGTTATTACCATAACTCCGACTGGATATACACTAGGGACAGTTTAATTTAAGTCTTCGGGGATGTTTACTGATATCTAGTTTATTGTGAGTCTTATCATAATGTTTTCAAAAGAGTTTTATTGAGTCAAGAATGGGATAATGAACATATTAGTTTTTTACTTGTTATCCAACCACTCTTTAGCACCATTCTAGATTTATTGATTGCAGATAGTACTAAAGATACTAAAGTGGATCAACCTGTCAACTATTCACAGTTGCTGAGATTGTTTGAAGGAACCAAAGCTAACCTCCAACACTAAACCTGACACAACTACTTGTCTTGGGGCTTGGTATACATGGGATCGGATTCTTCAAACAAGTCTGGAAGGTAAAGCCTTGTGTAGATTTATCACATTTTCTCTCTCTACTTCGACCCTAGATTTATAGGTAGAGATATTTATTTTCAAAAAATAAAAAAATAAAAAAAAAAAAAAAAAGAAAAAAAAAAGAGAAAAAAAAGAAAAACAAAATGAAAAAAAATAATATATATATATATATATATAATAGGTGTTAGTTAGGTGGAATCCGAACAGGACTTGGTGGCTACAACCATTAAGGCTTGCTTCATAAGGATTCCAACAAAAAGAATTCGAATGGGACTTGGTGGCGACAATCTTCAAGGCTCGATTCATATGAATTCTTGGATATTGGCAAAAAGAAGTGAACAGGACTTGGTGGCAACCACCATTAAGGCTTAATTCATGGAAGCCTGTCCAATCTTGGTCAATGATCTTGCAATATAAGTAGATTTTGACTAAAGAGAGAAATTAGTAGAGAGAAAATATAGGAACTAACTTTTACCTGCAGATCCAGTTACTTGTTTGAAAATCCTTGCATCTTGTGATCGACACTCCCAAGGTAAAGCCTACACTTTTATTTATGTTAAGAAATGAGCATGGTAGAGGGGAATGTCAAACAAGATTTGCTAAGTTGTTGGCTAGGTGAATTTGGTTGCTAAGCTAGGATATGGTATAATGTGCTTTGTGATTAGGACTTCTTAGATGTGGATTGCAATATTGTAGAGGTTAAGATTCTAAGATTTAAATCATGCGAGTCCCTGCTGTTTTCAAACTTAGAGAGATTGTCTATCTGTTTTGCTTGAGGACAAGCAAAAGGGTAAGTCTGGGGGAGTTGATAGACCATAGATTTTACCCACTTTCAGCCATGGTCTATAAGTGTTTTAATATATATTTACTACTATATAGAGTCTATTTAGAATATTTACAGGTTCAGGTACGTTCTGGAGAAATATGGTGATTTTGGAGTCTTTCGAGGTGCAGAACTGCACAGACGCGTCAGATGTCTAGCTATGGATGAAGATCTTTCCACCGTTATATTGAGCTCATCTTTTGACACAAGATATAGATTTGTGTTAGCTTTCCAATACCGCTGGTTTAAGGTAAATCAGCATCCTGTATCAGAAGTTATACCTGTTTTACTGAAGAGTGGTCAATCTGCCTCGCGAGAGGAAGCTGTCGAGAAGAGGAACATATGTCGATCGATGCAGAACTCTTGACATCGATCGATATGGATGCCAAAATGCGGGCCGAGCATATTTTATGACTGACTGAAGCCCAGAAACAACCCCAAATTACCAGAATACTCTTGGACGACCAGAAACCCTATTTATGTTGACGGTGAGGCTATCTACGCTTTCTTTGATTCTTGTTTTTAGTTAGGAGAGAAAGGAGGAACTCCGTCAGAGTCCTTCTGAAACTCCTTTGGTTTTGGTTTAATATTATTTATGCTTTTATCTATTCATCTATGATTTCTGTGACAAACTTCATGTCTGAATTGATCCACCTGTTAGGTTTACGGTTCAAATAGGTTTGAGGGATTTGCCCCAACTATAGATTTGCTAAGTTGTGATATTCATTGATTGATTGTTAATTAATGCTTATTTTAGCCTTGCTAACTAGAACATGAACCTAGGAATTTGCATGTATCAAGCATCCTTGATCATCCTGTCCTGAATTAAATCTGTCATGCTAGGACTGCTAGAGAAATGCTAACCGCTGATCTAGAAGACTAGTGAGCATTATCGACCTACGCCTAGGGCTTAACTAGAAGCATCGATCGATATTGTCTTCTGACAATCGATCGATATTTGCGAAAGGTGTATCGATCGATATCAATATAGGATCATCGATCGACACTTTCTTGTGATCAGAAGACGACAGTTGAGATCCAAGATCTAGTTAGTTAACCAGTGAAACATTACCATCGTTGATCACTGTGATTAAGGAGTTGAGCTCTAATATATCATGCATGCAACTGTTAGGCATCTATAGGATTATAATCTCCAACACCTGAATAGAAACCCTAGATTTAGCAACCATCCTTCCATCAAACAACTCCCTGCCAAGCTGAACAATTGTCTTGTTCAACTTGTTTACTGTTTTGCTATATTTATTTACTGCTTTTAAACCTATTAGCCTAGCTTAATCAAACTGATTAGATTTAATTGGTTCCCTAGCTCCCTGTGATTTCGATCCCTAAGTACTACAACTCGACCTCTTATTTGAGAGAGTATAAATCACTCCTTAGTTTAATTTGAGTGATATCACCATCTGGTGAAGAGTCGAAGGGACCGCTCCAATGTCATGAATCCAGGGCCGTCCCAGGATCATGTTGTAAGATGATTCGCAGTCAACGACCTCTCCAGCGGTCTGCTTGACTTCTCCGCTGAATCCTATGAGTGGGGTTATTCTCCGTGTTAGAGCTCTTTCCTCCAGTCCTAGATCTTGATAAGCGGCTTGGAAGATGATGTTGCCGGAGCTTCCATTGTCTACCAATATCCTCTTCACCAGGCAATTCACTACATTGAGCGATATGACCAGGGCGTCGTGATGTGGGGCTAGGATCTTTTCTTGCTCCCTGGCCGTGAAACTTATTTCGTCCGTACCCAGGAGCAAGCGTTTTGGCTTGGCTGCCTCTAGGCCGTGCTTGGCGTTCCAGGTTCTCTTCTTTGCGGCCGCATGGCTTATGCCGCTGACTTCCGAGCCTCCTGATATCACGTGGATCACTCAGTCCTGTCGAGGTGGCGAGGCGGGAGCAGATTGAGTGGGCTTCCCCGACGTCTCTTTGTTTAGATGGCTCTTGGCCTTCTCGGAAAGGAACTCCCGGAGGTATCCATGGCCTATCCATGGCAGTTCATTGATAGGCCATGGATTTTACCCACTTTTAGCCATGGTTTATAAGTGTTTTACTAACTAATTACTACTATATAGAGTCTATTTAGTGTATTTACAGGTTCAAGGAAGATTTGGAGGAAAGTGGTGATTTTGGTGTCTTTTGGAGCCTTTTGAGTGCAGAACTGTACAGACGCATCAGATATTTTGAAACAAAATAGAGCTTTGAGTTAGCAGAAGTTATGTATGTTTTACTAAAGAGTTGTCGGTCTGCCTCCCGAGAGGAAGCTGTCGAGGAGACTGTCGATCGACGGTGCACCCTTTCTGTCGATCGACGGTGATGCCAGAGTATGGGCCTTGCAGATTTTATGACCGACTGAATCCCAGAAGCAATCACAATTTACCAGAATACCCTTCGACGATCTAAAACCCTATTTATGTTATTTATAAGCCATTGTTGACGACTATGCTAGCTAGACTATCTTTGTTTTCTATCATTGTTTTCTATTAGTTAGGAGAGAAGGGAGGAACTCCTTCAGAGTCCTCCTGGAACTCCATTGGTTTTGGTTTTTATATATATTGCAATTTTATATCTATTCATCTATGATTTATGTGACAAACTTGATGCTTGAATCGATCCACTTGTTAGATTTAGGGTTTAAATAGATTATGAGGGATTAGCCCCAACTATAGATTGCTAAGTTGTGATATTCATCATTAGGATTGGCATTAATGCCTGTCTCTAGATTAGCTACCTAGAACTTGCCCTAGGAGTTGTAGACATAAGCGATAGCTTGCATCTCACCCTTAATTCATCCTAACTGAGCTAAGATTGCTAGAGTAAGGCGAGAGCTGATCTAGGAAGCTTAGTGAGCACATTCAGCCCGCACATTACAGCTTGACCAAACGCGTCTATCGATATTCCAATAGAATGATCGGTCGACGGTTCAACAAGTGGATCGATCGATATTCCTATAGAATCATCGATCGACACAGGTCAATAGACAAACCTAGAAAGTGAGAGACTAACCGTTTGTTTATAAGTGTTGAGCTCTATAATATGCAACTTGTTAGGCATGCATAGTTAGATTTAGTCTAGGTTTTACTATTGTTCGAAAAACTTATAAAATTTTTTCTTCTGCTTCAGGTACATACATCTCAGTACCAGGAACAACAATGAAGAGAGGATTTATAGGTCCTTCAAAGAAGGAGCCTGCTGGTTTATGCATGATCCGTAAGTCTACGAGGGAAGTATCGATCGACACCCTCCAAGCAACAGCGATCGACAAAGTGAACCAGAAATCGATCGACAGCAACACAACACCATCGATCGACTTTACTTGCGAGAAGGCAGAGAAGGTCAAGGTATCATACCAAGTATTGCTGAGGGGGAGGACTTTAGGCTGAAATCTATATACATAACTCTTATGGAACAGTATCCCTTTCATGGCTGTCCTCACGAGCAAGCAATACATCACATCAACATGATCGAGGAGGAATTGGTATTGTTTATCTTCAATGGAGTCTTTGAAGATCACTACTTCTGCAAACTCTTCCCATACTCCCTTATTGGAGATGCCACTCACTGGTTGATAGACCATGGATTTGACCCACTTTCACCCATGTTTAATAGGTGTTTTTACTACTAATTATTATATTATAGAGTCTATTTATTATATTTGTAAGACCAGGAGTGATTTGGAGATAAGTGGTGATTTTGGAGCATTTTGGAGATATTTGGAGCAAACACCCGAGATGACCATCGAGCTCGACTATCGTTCGATATTGAGGAACAAATATTGATCGATGTTCACATCAGAACATCAATCGACAACGAAACGCGCAGAAAGTCCGTTTGGTCACAGCCGACTTGAAGCCCAAGTCTTCACCAATTTACAAGATTACCCCTGACGAGTTTTAACTTAATTATATAAGCTTTGCCACCATGTTAGAGGCAAAGTGTGCTTTCTTGTGTTTCTAGTTTTATTATTATCAGCAAAGGTTTTTAGGATTTTGATAGATTGGAGAGAAAATCCCAAGTTATAATTTGTGATTGGAACTCTATTAATATCTATTTGCTATTCTAATGAAGTTTTCTTACCAAATTGCTTTCATGAATTGCTTGGCCATGTCTGAGTAGTTCCATTGTTAGATTTTAGGGTTTAAATAGGTTATGAGGGATTAGCTCCAACTATAGATTGCTGAGTTGTGATAATTATCATTAGGATTGTTGTTAATGTCTGATTCTAGATTAGCTACCTAGAACTTGCCCTAGGATTGTTAGATAAAAGCGATAGCTTCATTCTCATCCGAAACCATTCTAACTGAGCTAAGTTTCTTGGTAAGAGTAAGGCGAGAGCTAATCTAGTGAGCTTAGTAAGCATCATTCAACCCGTGCATAAAGCTTAACTAAAAGCGCGTCGATAGATATCAATACTGAATAATCGATCGACAGAGCGAAAGGTGTATCGATCGATATCCGTATAGGATCATCGATCGACACTGCTATTGATCGAACACATTTGTTTGGGTCATTAGATCTAGGTAATAGACAAGTCCAGACATGCGAGAGCTGATTGACTTGTTGATTTAGTAGTTGAGCTTTACATTATCATGCATGCAACTAATTAGGCATCTCTAGGAATATAATCCCAAGTTTCTTGAATAAAAACCCTAAGTCTAGCTATTTCCTTTTAGGTACCAAAACCTCAACCAATCAATCAAGCAATTACTTGCTCAACAAAACTGCAACTTTCTATTTAAATCGTTTAAAACCACTTTACTTAATAAATCATATTAGATTCATTAGGTTCCCTAGCTCCTTATGGATTCGATCCCTAAGTACTGCAATTGAACCTCTTATTTGAGAGAGTAAATTCACTCTTTAGGGTAATTTGAGTGATATCACTGGTTCAAGAAGCTACCACCAGGATCTCTCACTACCTGGACTGACATGAGAGATGCCTTCCTCAACAAATTCTCTATGATGCTACAGCAAATCTAGAGATTGAGATGGAATCTTTGAGGAGATATATGGTAGAGGGTGATGAACAACATGTATCTGGAGAGCTGAGCATAATAGAAGAAGCCGACATTAGTGACACGAGCTCAGCATCGATCGCCACCACAACCTCAACGTCGACCGATGGTACGACTTCAACGTCGATCGACGGTTCGACGATACAACCTCAACGTCGACCGACGACACGACTTCAACGTCGACGGTACGACCTCAACGTCGACCGACGGTAAGACTTCAATGTCGATCGACGGTTCGCCCTCAACGTCGACCGACGGTACAACCTCAAGGTTGACCGACGGCACGACTTCAACGTCGATTAACAGGACAACCTCAACGTCGACCAACGGCACGACCTTAATGTCCATCAACGGTATGACCTCAGAAACAATCGACAGCACCGCCTCAGCAACGATCGACAGCACCGCCTCAACAACAATCGACAGCACCATCTCAGCACCGAAAAGTTTGAGTTGTCCTCGGGACATTGCAGACTCGACATTGGAGAGTGCAGATGGATTAAGCTGTTATCTTACCTCAGATGTGGATAGAGAAATCACCATGGAAGTTTTCTTGGAGCTAGAAGAGTTCTTAGAGCTAGAGGAATGGCTTGAAGATATGGATCAGAATTCGAAGAAGAAAACTTGATGACGATCAGCATACTTCGAGAGGAGACCTGGAAACGTCACTAAAGGTTAGAATCGATCGACACCAACCTGATGAGATCAGTCAACAACCACCTTGCATCACTGACAACCGCCCACCTTATATCATCGTTCGTCATCCACCGAAGAGCATCGATCGACACCCTCATGGTTGCATCGATCGACCATACACGCCCAACATCGACCGACACCCATTGTTGGACGAACCAAACGGTTGTATAGTTGAGATGTAACCGATTGAGGAGAGAATGCACAAGTCTGAGGCCTCACACCTTGCTGTTTATGAACTTCGGAGACCACCTATCTGCGCAGAAGAAGCTGCTGGGATTCGCAAAAGAGTGAAGAGGATACATGATCCTGTGAAGATTGTGGTTCCATTCGCTGTGGTTGAAGTTGAATTTCCTATCCCACCAGATAGAAGTATGCAGTTAAGTCCTTACATTGGGATACTTTATGATCCTCTACATGCAGAAACTTCTGAGAGAGGGTTGCGATTTAAATATGAAGTCGATAAGGGCCCAGCAGAAGCAGCATCGATCGACACCGACTGGATACCATCGAACGACACCAATAAACTGGCATCGATCGACACTGATCACCTCAACATCGATCGACACCCATCGCGTATCAGACCAGAAGGAGTTCGATGTGTGTGGAAAGCTTAAGGATGGAGAAACCACCACGCGATCAGACAAGTCGGGGGGAAAGAAGAGGAGGAATTGGAAGAAGAGGAAAAGGACCAAGGGAGGTTCTTAGTTATCATTGATTCCTCACTCCCCAAATGGTGTCAGGAAATCCAGAGTGCGCAGCAGATGTTTCTCAAAGCCATTTGCAAAGCTTCGAGCACTCCTTATTGCTGATATGATAGACAAAGAAGAAGAGTCTATGGAGGAGGCTTTCACACAAGAATGATAAAGCTTCAGAGAGTATATTCGGGTCAATATCGGTTACGACGAAATCAACGTCAGAAAACTTCCCGAGAAAATCTCCCCTTGCATAAAATGAGAAAGAAGTTGAAAAAGAACAAAAAATCTTCCCTTCCCTACCAAAGGTCAAATGTTCAGCTCGTCGAAACGGAAGAGCTGGATCGTCCGCGGGATTCAGCTCGGTCATTCGCCGAGCTGGACCAGTCCAGTTCAGCGAACGGCTGAGCTGGATCGACTAGAATCCATCGTCACCTCGTCCTCGTAGCTCCTCTCCCGAGATTGTATCAAACTCGCTCTTGTTTCGTGTTGATCGGAGGTACTGTTCGAACTTTACAATTTAAAAACCGCAAGGACTCGTTTATCGCGTGAAGTTCAGGTCGATCATACGAAACAGCGACGGTTAACTAAACACTTTGAGTCGCCTATACTGTATGAGAAATACAAACTTTCCTTGGAATCTACGTTGTTTCGATGGCGCTCTCTCCGATAAATCGTAAAAAAACTAAAGTCAATAAACGGCCCGAAAGGACCCGAAACACCGAAATGCGGCTAACGGCCCAATCACGACTCTATACGAAGTTGAGCCCAATCAATATGACAGTTTATCTTTATTTTGCAGGAAAGATAAATGTCAAGTTCGGAAGATAAATGCTAAGTTTCCAAGGATAAACACAAAAGATCGAAGGAAAAATGGAAATACTCCCGTGAAGCGATAAAATCGACCAAGGGCTGAATGGAAAGGAAAAACCGCCTTAGAAGGAGTATATAAGAGGATCGAAGTTGAAGGTACAGAGGGGCGCAAATGTTTTACTCAGAGCAATACTTAGAGCAATGTAGGCAACTTTCTGTTTTTGTTATTCCAGCTGCGACTCAATTAGGTTTCTGCAGTCTTAGGTGCTAAACTAGGAATCTTGACGACAGCTCTCGTAGCCATGGCTCTTACCTTGTTGTAACGCTCATACCCAGATTCAGAATAAGATCAATTTTGCTCTCTTTTCGATTCTTATATTTTTCCGTCTGTCTTTTCATGTTCTTGGTTGCTTGACGTATGGTTTAGCAGATATCCGTGACCTCTGGGAAATTAGGGCTTTCCTAACTTTTCCTAATTCAACATAAATCGACAGTGCGAATTTTGGTTCCCACAGAGTAGACATTGAGACTTGTTTTGGCGCATGTTCTCATTCTCATCCGGACTAAATCAGATCTCCAAAGTCAAGCTAAATGACTATAACAAAAGCGCTGAGTGAGAGGTAACCCACTATTAAGTAATTTTATTCAGTTTATGTTAGATTGTTGCTGATTTTTGTTTTATTTTTATGCAGGTCAAAAAAAAAGGTGAACAGTAATGATGGCACTGTAGCAAGCGCCGAGCGACACTATAGCAAGAGAATCGAGCGACACTGTAGCAGGAAATCAGAAGTTATTGTAGCTACGACACTGTAGCAGTCACTATTCATCGATAAAAAAAATATTTTAGATAATTGGTTTTATTATTTATTTATTACTTACTTTTTGTGTTTTATTTATGTTAGGTAAAAGGATATAGATACGAGGAAGACGAGTTTGCACGATGATCGACGATGGTTGCGCAGCATCGATCGACAGAGGATCACTAGCATCGATCGATCGCCACTTAACTGTGTCGATCGACAGATCTTCTATAGTATTGATCGCCACTTAATTGTGTGGTCGACACTCACATCAAAGTCAGGTATACCGTTTTTTCCTTGTTAAATATTGTCCTTATGATTTATTTTCCCACCGATCTTAGACTGTATAACACTGGAGATATTGTTATTTAAGTCTGGGGGAGGTTCAACTAATACTGTGTTTTAGTTACATATATAAAAAGAAAAAAAAAACAGATCCGAGTAGACGATTCGTTAGCACATCGACTGATGAGACCAGCTCGATATCGATCGACATCACTTCAGATCCAATGATCGATTGTCTCTTCATTGTGTCGAATGATTGCTCTAGCCATCGAGCGATGAGACCATGTTGCTATCATTCGACAGCACTTCAGCAACAACTTGTTATGTTGTCACCATAACTCCGACTGAATTTACACTGGGGATAGTGTAGTTTAAGTGTAGGGGGATGTTTACTGATATCTAAGTTTATTGTGAGTTTTATCAAATGTTTTCAAAAAAAGTTTTTATCGAGTCAAGAAGGGGATTATGATCAAATACAATTTGATTGCTACTCTAATCACTCTCTAGCACCATCTAGATTTACTAATTGCAGGATGTATTAGATAGAAACCCCGCAGTGTATCACGTAATGCTAACATCCACACCTGCTGAGAATGTTTGGAGAAACCAAAGATTACTTCAAACCTTAATCTACTATACTTGCTTGTTTTGGGGCTTGGTATACGTTGGCTATGAGTCTTCCTACAAGTCTGAAAGGTAAAAGTCTGTGTGCTTCTGGTTCCCTTCTCTCTCTCTCTCTGCGGCATCTTAAGATACAAAGATTGAAATGATTTCTTGAAGAGGCAGAGGGGTAGGAGTGTCTCCTGTTACCCATTATTCTAAGTCTGAAAGGAATGATTACACATTGTGGAAACGAGGGTAGGAGTGTCTCCTGTGAACCGATATTCGCTAAACTTTGTCAAATAGAGCTACAAAAGTAGACAAGTAAATAAGATGAACAAGATGGACTGCATCAGCATCAACATTCATTGAAATTGAAACTATAACGATTCAGAGAAGAGAGAGAAAAGAGGGAAGAAAAGAACCAGAGAAGACTATCTGTGTGGTCAGAAACTTTCTTGAGTAAGATCCCATATCCCTTGATCGATACTCCCAAGACGTAGCCTACACATATATATTTATGCAGAAATAAGGTCAACAGAGGTGTACGTCAGGCGCTATCAGTATTGTTGTGTGATTGTATAGTATGGTGACTAAGCTAGTGTGTAGTATATTGAAAGCAACCAAGGTTAGTAATGATTCACTTCCACCTATCATATTTGCAGAAGTAAGAGTAGTGATTTTAATTTATGTGAGTCCCGGCTGTTTTCAAACCTCTTTCATAAGACTACATGTAGTTTTGCTTGAGGACAAGCAAAATGGTAAGTCTGGGGGAGTTGATAGGCCATGGATTTTACCCTCTTTTTGCCATGGTTTATAAGTGTTTTAATAACTAATTACTACTAGATAGAGTCTATTTAGAGTATTTACAAGTTCATGGACGATTTGGAGGAAAGTGGTGATTTTGGTGTCTTTTGATGGAGACCTTCCCACAGTTAGATTGAGCCCATATCTTGATACAAGATAGAGCTTTGAGTTAGCTTTCCAATGCCACCGGTTTGAGGCCAATCAACATATCATAGAAGAAATTATGCATGTTTTACTGAAGAGTTGTCAGTCTGCCTCGCGAGAAGAAGCTGTCGAGGAGACTGTCGATCAACGGTGCACCCTTGGTGTCGATCGACGGTGCACCCTTGGTGTTGAACGACGATGATGCCAGAATATGGGCCTAGCATATTTTATGACCGGCAGAAGCTCAGAAGCAACCACAATTTACCATAATACCCTTGGACGACCTAAAACCCTATTTATGTTATTTATAAGCCATTGTTGACGGCTATGCTATCTATGCTATCTTAGTTTTCTATTCATTGTTTTCTTTTAGTTAGGAGAGAAGGGAGGAACTCCTTCAAAGTTCGCCTGGAACTACATTGGTTTTGGTTTTTATATCTATTGCAATTTTATATCTATTCATCTATGATTTCTGTGACAAACTTCATGCTTGAATAGATCCACCTGTTAGATTTAGGGTTTATTAGGTTATGAGGGATTAGCCCCAACTATAGATTGCTAAGTTGTGATATTCATCATTAGGATTGTCATTAATGGCTGTCTCTAGATTAGCTACCTAGAACTTTCCCTAGGTGTTGTAGACATAAGCGATAGCTTGCATCTCATCCTGAATCCATCCTAACTGAGCTAAGATTGCTAGAGTAAGGCGAGAGCTGATCTAGGAAGCTTAGTGAGCACATTCAACCCACGCATTAAAGCATGACCAAACGCGTTGATCGATATTCCAATAGAATAATCAGTCGATGGTTCAACAAGTTTATCGATCGATATTCCTATAGAATCATCGATCGACACTAGTCAATAGACAAACCTAGAAAGCGAGAGCCTAACGATTTGTTTATAATGTTGAGCTCAATAATATCATGCATACAACTCGTTAGGCATCTGTAGTATTATAATCCTGATTTCCTGAATAGAAACCCTAGATCTAGCAACCATCCTTCCACCAAACAACTCTCGGTTACATAAGAATAACTACCTTGTTCGCCCCCGCAATGTATTACATTTACTGCTTTATAATCTATTTGCCTAGCTTAATCGTATAACTATTAGATCTTTTGTGCACCCTAGCTCTCTGTGGATTTGATCCCTAAGTACTACAACTTAACCTCTTATTTGAGAGAGTAATTCACTCCTTAGGGTAATTTGAGTGATATCATTCATTGGCCTCGATCCTTAGTGCGATGCAGTCCTCCGTTTTATGACTGTGGTCGCGGTGGAAGTCGCACCAAAGACCAGGGTTCCGGAAAGAATCGGGTGGTTTCATCTTCTGAGGCCACTTGACCTGTTGGCCCATCTGCCTCAGAACATTGACCAGCTCCGGCTTTTGGATAGAGAGGTAAGAGATGTCTGGCCACGTGGACACTTTCATCCCTTCTGCCTTCTCGATCGGCCGGTTATTGTATCTGCCCCGGCTTATGTTCCCAGAATCCATTGTTGGTCTTGGAGAGGGTCTCTTGTCTCACTCATTTCGGTCTGGCCTGACCGCCTTGGGGTCTTGGTTCTGCTGCGCCTTGGCACTACTGGCGACGTCCTCTTCCCATTTTACCTGCGCCAAGGCTCGGGATAACACGTCTTCCATGGTCTTGCAGTGGTATTTGGTTAGCTCCTTATAGAGGTCCCCGTCGGGGAGAAAGCCTCTCTTGAAGGCAGAAATTGCGCTGCAAGAACCTTCATTTGGATACATAAAGTAGTGGAGAATCACCATGAAGTTGAACAAATCTCATAGGAGTTAGGATGAAGAAGTTATCCCTCTTTCAAATAAGGTGATCTCAGTTTCCCTGTTTGGGAATATGACAACTTCTTCGTCATTCTAATCACACCAGGATGAATCACGATGTAAGAACCTTCATTTGGATACATAAAGGAGTGTAGAAATCACCAGGAAGTTGAATAAATCTCATAGGAGTTAGGATGACGAAGTTATCCCACTTTCAAATAAGGTGATCTCAGTTTCCTGTTTGGGAATATGACAACTTCTTCGTCATTCTAATCACAGCATGATTAATCGCGATGTAAGAACCTTCATTGGATACATAAAGGAGTGTAGAAATCACCAGGAAGTTGAATAAAATCATAGGAGTTAGGATGAAGAAGATCCCCCTTTCAAATAAGGTGATCCCAGTTTGCCTGTTTGGGAAAATGACAACTTCTTCGTCATTCTAATCAAAACAGGGAGAATCGCTATGTACAAAGCTTGATTTGGATATATAAAGTAGTGGAGAATCACTAGGAAGTTAAAACATCTCTTCGGAGTTAGGATGAGAAGTTATCCCACTTTCAAATAAGTGATCCTTTTTTCTGTTGGGAATAAGACAACTTCTTCGTCATTCTAATTAAATCAGATGAATCGCTAGGTACATAGCTTGATTTGGATATAAAGTAGTGGAGAATCACCCGAAGTTGAATAAATTCCATAGGAGTTAGGATGAAGAAGTTATTCCACTTTCAAATATGGTGATCCCAGTTTCTCTGTTTGGGAATATGACAACTTCTTCGTCATTCTAATCAAACCAGGATGAATCGTGATGTAAGAACCTTCATTTGGAAACATAAAGTAGTGGAGAATCACCAGGAAGTTGAACAAATCTCATAGGAGTTAGGATGAAGAAGTTATCCCACTTTCAAATAAGCTGATCTCAGTTTCTCTGTTTGGGAATATGACAACTTCTTCGTCATTCTAATCAAACCAGGATGAATCGTGATGTAAGAACCTTCATTTGGATACATAAAGTAGTGTATAAATCACCAGGAAGTTGAGTAAATCTCATAGGAATTAGGATGAACAAGTTATCCCCCTTTCAAATAAGGTGATCCCAGTTTGCCTTTTTGTGAATATGACAACTTCTTCGTCATTATAATCAAACCAGGATGAATCACGATGTAAAAACCTTCATTTGGATACATAAAGTAGTGGAGAATCACCATGAAGTTGAATAAATCTCATAGGAGTTAGGATGAAGAAGTTATCCCACTTTCAAGTAAGGTGATCCCAGTTTCCCTGTTTGGAAATATGACAACTTCTTCGTCATTCTAATCAAACCAGGATGAATCGCGATATAAGAACCTTCATTTGGATACATAAAGTAGTGGAGAGTCACCAGGAAGTTGAATAAATCTCATAGGAGTTAGGATGACGAAGTTATCCCAGTTTCAAATAAGGTGATCCCAGTTTACCTTTTTGGGAATATGACAACTTCTTCGTCATTCTAATCAAACCAGGATGAATCGCGATGTAAGAACCTGCATTTTGATACATTAAGTAGTGGAGAATCACCAGGAAGTTGAATAAATCTCATTGGAGTTAGGATGAAGAAGTTATCCCACTTTCAAATAAGGTGATCCCAGTTTTTCTGTTTGGGAATATGACAACTTCTTCGTCATTCAAAATCAAACCAGGTTGAATCGGGATGTACAAAGCGTTATTTGGATACATAAAGTAGTGGAGAATCACCCAGAAGTTGAATAAATCTCATAGGAGTTAGGAAGAAGAAGTTATCCCACTTTCAAATAATGTGATCCCAGTTTCCCTGTTTGGGAATATGAATATTTCTTCGTCATCCTAATCAAACCAGAATGAATCGCGATGTAAAAAGCTTGATTTGGATACATAAAGTAGTGGAGAATCACCAGGAAGTTCAAAAAATCTCATAGGATTAGGATGAAGAAGTTATCCCACTTTCAAATAAGGTGATCCCAGTTCCCTTTTGGAATAAGAATACTTCTTCGTCATTCTAATCAAACCAGGATGAATTGGGATGTACAAAGGTTGATTTGGATACATAAAGTAGTGGAGAATCACCCGGAAGTTGAATAAATCTCATAGGATTAGGATGAAGAAGTTATCCCACTTTCAAATAAGGTGATCCCAGTTTCCCTGTTTGGGAATAAGATAACTTCTTCGTCATTCTAATCAAACCAGGATGAATTGGGATGTACAAAGGTTGATTTGGATACATAAAGTAGTGGAGAATCACCCGGAAGTTAAATAAATCTCATAAGAGTTAGGATGAAGAAGTTATCCCACTTTCAAATAAAGTGATCCTAGTTTCCCTGTTTGGGAATATGAATACTTCTTCGTCATCCTAATCAAACCAGAATGAATCGCGATGTAAGAAGCTTCATTTGGATACATAGAGTAGTGGAGAATCACCAGGAAGTTGAATAAATCTCATAGGAGTTAGGATGAATAAGTTATCCCACTTTAAAATAAGGTGATCCCAGTTTCCCTGTATGGGAATATGACAACTTCTTCGTCATTCTAATCAAACCAGGGTGAATCGCTATGTACAAAGCTTGATTTGGATATATAAAAGTAGTGAAATCACCAGGAAGTTGAATAAATCTCATAGGAGTTAGGATGAAGAAGTTATCCCACTTTCAAATAAGGTTATCCCAGTTTGCCTATTTGGGAATAAGACAACTTCTTTGTCATTCAAATCAAACCAGGATGAATCGGGATGTACAAAGCTTGATTTGGATACTTAAAGTAGTGGAGAATCACCCGGAAGTTGAATAAATCTCATAGGAGTTAGGATGAAGAAGTTATACCACTTTCAAATAAGGTGATCCCAGTTTCCCTGTTTGGGAATATGAATACTTCTTCGTCATTCTAATCAAACCAGGGTGAATCGTTACGTACAAAGCTTGATTTAGATATATAGAGTAGTGGAGAATCACCAGAAAGTTGAATAAATCTAATAGGAGTTAGGATGAAGAAGTTATCCCACTTTCAAATAAGGTGATCGTAGTTTTCCTGTTTGGGAATAAGACAACTTCTTCGTCATTCTAATCAAACCAGGATGAATCGACATGTACAGAGCTTGATTTAGATACATAAAGTAGTGAAGAATCACCCAAAAGTTGAATAAATCTCATAGGAGTTAGGATGAAGAAGTTATCCCACTTTCAAATAAGGTGATCCCAGTTTCCCTGTTTGGAAATATGATTACTTCTTCGTCCTCCTAATCAAACTAGAATGAATCACGATGTAAGAAGCTTCATTTGGATACATAAAGTAGTGTAGAATCACTAGGAAGTTGAATAAATAGCATAGGAGTTAGGATGAAGAAGTTATCCCACTTCAAATAAGGTGATTTCAGTTTCCCTGTTTGGGAATATGACAACTTTTTCGTCATTCTATTCAAACCAGGATAAATCGCGATGTAAGAACCTTCATATGGATACATAAAGTTGTGTAGAAATCACCACGAAGTTGAATAAATCTCATAGGAGTTAGGATGAAGAAGTTATCCCACTTTCAAATAAGGTGATCCCAGTTTGCCTATTTGGGAATATGACAACTTCTTCGTCATTCTAATCAAACCAGGATGAATCGCGAGGTAAGAACCTTCATTTGGATACATAAACCAATGGATAATCACCCGGAAGTTGAATAAATCTCATAGGAGTTAGGATGAAGAAGCTATCACACTTTCAAATAAGGTGATCGCAGTTTCCCTGTTTGGGAATATGACAACTTCTTCGTCATTCTAATCAAACCAGGGTGAATCGCAATATACAAAGCTTGATTTGGATATATAAAGTAGTGGAGAATCACCAGGAAGTTGAATAAATCTCATAGGAGTTAGGATAAAGAAGTTATCCCACTTTCAAATAAGGTGATCCCAGTTTGCCTGTTTGGGAATAAGACAACTTCTTTGTCATTCTATTCAAACCATGATGAATCGGGATGTACAAAGCTTGATTAGGATACATAAAGTAGTGGAGAATCACCCGAAAGTTGAATAAATCTCATAGGAGTTAGGATGAAGAAGTTATCCCACTTTCAAATAAGGTGATCCCAGTTTCCCTGTTTGGGAATATGAATACTTCTTCGTCACTCTAATCAAACCAGGGTGAATCTCTATGTACAAAGCTTGATTTGGATATATAAGGTAGTGGAGAATCATCAAGAAGTTGAATAAATCTCATAGGAGTTAGGATGAAGAAGTTATCCCACTTTCAAATAAGGTGATCGTAGTTTGCCTGTTTGGGAATAAGACAACTTCTTCGTCATTCTAATCAAGGAAAATCGCATTTGGTTTTTTTTTTGTATTATGCAGTAGTGTTACTTTAGTAAGGAGTTATCCCCTTTCAAAGTGATTTAGATTTGTTATTGGAGTTTGTTCTGTGAATCTAAGTTTTTCTGTTTGAAATTATGTTCTTGTGTTGTCCTGTCTTGGGAATAGATTTTCCTTTGTGGTGGCTGGAATTGGAGATGATTGGACTCGCGTTCTAATCTTATGTCAACTCAAAGAACCCATGCCAAAAAAGTTCATTTGGTTTTATTTATGTAGTGACTTTTATTTCTCAGTTGTTTTTGGTCTTCCTGTTTTTGTGTGGGGGTGTAGTGTACTTTTTTGGCCGTAATGGGAAAACAAGTTTAGGCTAGGAGTTGCGTTTGGAATAAGAAATTCCCAGGCAAGTTAGGGAGGGGAATGCAGGTTGGGTCCACCAGGTTATGGTGTGGTTTCTGGATGTGTAGTCAGTTTGACTCGGATGGGAATATGGGTCATAATTGGGATGAAAGTTCCCTGGTAATAGTTTGTGGGGTCAGGTGGTGATAAAGTCTTGCTGTCTTTGTTACCTAAGGCAACTGGGTCGGTGTTGGGTTCGTCTGTGGAGTCCATTTGTAGTTCTTCAAATGTTGGTGTGTGGTGCTGGTGGTGGGGGGGGAATTGAAAATTGTTGTCATCACACTGTGAATCCCGAGGTGGGCGCAGGGCCGGGCTATTTAGGGGATATGGGGTTCGTATTTGAAGTTTGAATACAGAGGGGAGGGCATGTTTAGAAGGTCAAACCTTTGGATCGTAATGTAGCTTCATGGGGATACAGTCGGGAAAAATAACCAAACTTCAAATAGATTTGGGATGAGAAGTTATCCCACTTTCAAAAGGGGATGATCAATTCCCTCCCTGAAGGGAATATGACAAATGGGAGTCAAACTGTTCTTCGGCGGCAATCGCGAACGCAATGTGGATTCAAGTGGATAAGAGGTTGTGGGTAAGTAGTGAATAAGTCTGGGATCTCCAGGAGGAGTGACTTGGTGTCCTCTTTTTTTTTCCTTTGTGTTTTGCTCTGGGTTTGTGGTTTGTTTGTCGTCTTCTTGTCGGGGGATTCAAATGCCCGGGGGATGGGATGAGTGTACAAGCTTCATTTGGGTATTGCTGTGTTTTTGAGAATTCACCCGGAAGGTGACTCTTATCTTTGGCATGTAGGGGAATATAGGTTCTCGGTTTGGGTTGAAATAATACAAGTCCAGTGTGTCTGGGGAAGTAGAATTCATGGGAGTTGAATACTTCTCAATCAGGCTGGGATGAGGAATCGCATTCGTAGGAACCTTCATTTGGATACATAAATGTGGCGGTTACTCCGGAAGTTCAATAAATCTGGAGTTGGGGTGTAGGATGAATTGAAGTTTCCATAACTTTCAGGTAGAGGTCCAAGGTTCCTTGTTTGGGAATATGAAGACTTATTTCTCATCCCAAGGGTGAAGGATCTTGTAATGGTTTGATTTACGAAATGGTAAAGTGGATTTCATAATGTTGGGGTAAGTCTTTGGATGGAATAAGTATGAAGAAGTTTGAATGGTTCAAATAAGGTGTGTGTTCCCTTTTTGGATCGAGTGCCCTGTTTGGAATATGACACTTCTTCGTCATTCTAATAAACCAGGATGAATCTGGATGTACAAAGCTTGATTTGGATACATATAAGTAGTGGAGAATCACCCTAGGAATTGAATAAATCTCATAGTTAGGATGAAGAAGTTACCCACTTTCAAATAAGGTGATCCCAGTTTCCCTGTTTGGAATATGATACTTCTTCGTCATCCTAATCAAACCAGAATGAATCGCGATGTAAGAAGCTTCATTTGGATACATAAAGTAGTGGAGAATCACCAGGAAGTTGAAAAAATCTCATAGGAGTTAGGATGAAGAAGTTATCCCACTTTCAAATAAGGTGATCCCAGTTTCCCTGTTTGGGAATATGACAACTTCTTCGTCATTCTAATCAAACCAGGGTGAATCGCTATGTACAAAGCTTGATTTGGATATATATAAAGTAGAGGAGAATCACCAGGAAGTTGAATAAATCTCATAGGAGTTGGGATGAAGAAGTTATCCCACTTTCAAATAAGGTGATCCCAGTTTGCCTGTTTGGGAATAAGACAACTTCTTCGTCATTCTAATCAAACCAGGATAAATCAGGATGTAAAAAGCTTGATTTGGATACATAAAGTAGTGGAGAATCACCCGGAAGTTGAAAAAATCTCATAGGAGTTAGGATGAAGAAGTTATCACACTTTCAAATAAGGTGATCCCAGTTTCCCTATTTGGGAATATGAATACTTCTTCGTCATCCTAATCAAACCATAATGAATCGTGATGTAAGAAGCTTCATTTGGATACATAAAGTAGTGGAGAGTCACCAGGAAGTTGAAAAAAATCTCATAGGAGTTAGGATGAAGAAGTTATCCCACTTTCAAATAAGGTGATCCCAATTTCCCTGTTTGGGAATATGACAACTTCTTCGTCATTCTAATCAAACCAGGATGAATCGCGATGTAAGAACCTTCATATGGATAAGTAAAGTAGTGTAGAAATCACCAGGAAGTTGAATAAATCTCATAGGAGTTACCATGAAGAAGTTATCCCACTTTCAAATAAGGTGATCTCAGTTTGCCTGTTTGGGAATGTGACAACTTCTTTGTCATTCAAATCAAACCCGGATGAATCAGGATGTACAAAGCTTGATTTGGATACATAAAGTAGTGGAGAATCACCCGGAAGTTGAATAAATCTCATAGGAGTTAGGATGAAGAAGTTATCCCACTTTCAAATAAGGTGATCCCAGTTTCCCTGTTTGGGAATATGAATACTTCTTCGTCATCCTAATCAAACCATAATGAATCGCGATGTAAGAACCTTCATTTGGATACATAAAGTAGTGGAGAATCACCAGGAAGTTGAATAAATCTCATAGGAGTTAGGATGAAGAAGTTATCCCACTTTCAAATAAGGTGATCCCAGTTTTCCTGTTTGGGAATATGAATACTTCTTCGTCATCCTAATCAAACCAGAATGAATCGCGATGTAAGAAGCTTCATTTGGATACATAAAGTAGTGGAGAATCACAGGAAGTTGAATAAATCTCATAGGAGTTAGGATGAAGAAGTTATCCCACTTTCAAATAAGGTGATCCCAGTTTCCCTGTTTGGGAATATGACAACTTCTTCGTCATTCTAATCAAACCAGGGTGAATCGCTATGTACAAAGCTTGATTTGGATATATATAAAGTAGTGGAGAATCACCAGGAAGTTGAATAAATCTCATAGGAGTTAGGATGAAGAAGTTATCCAACTTTCAAATAAGGTGATCCCAGTTTCCCTGTTTGGGAATATGAATACTTCTTCGTCATCCTAATCAAACCAGAATGAATCGCGATGTAAGAATGCTTCATTTGGATACATAAAGTAGTGGAGAATCACAAGGAAGTTGAAAAACTCTCATAGGAGTTAGGATGAAGAAGTTATCCCACTTTCAAATAAGGTGATCCTAGTTCCCTGTTTGGGAATATGACAACTTCTTCGTCATTCTAATCAAACCAGGGTGAATCGCTATGTACAAAGCTTGATTTGGATATATATAAAGTAGTGGAGAATCACCAGGAAGTTGAATAAATCTCATAGGAGTTAGGATGAAGAAGTTATCCCACTTTCAAATAAGGTGATCCCACTTTGCCTGTTTGGGAATAAGACAACTTCTTCGTCATTCTAATCAAACCAGGATAAATCAGGATGTAAAAAGCTTGATTTGGATACATAAAGTAGTGGAGAATCACCCGGAAGTTGAAAAAATCTCATAGGAGTTAGGATGAAGAAGTTATCACACTTTCAAATAAGGTGATCCCAGTTTCCCTATTTGGGAATATGAATACTTCTTCGTCATCCTAATCAAACCATAATGAATCGCGATGTAAGAAGCTTCATTTGGATACATAAAGTAGTGGAGAATCACCAGGAAGTTGAAAAAAATCTCATAGGAGTTAGGATGAAGAAGTTATCCCACTTTCAAATAAGGTGATCCCAATTTCCCTGTTTGGGAATATGACAACTTCTTCGTCATTCTAGTCAAACCAGGATGAATCGCGATGTAAGAACCTTCATATGGATAAGTAAAGTAGTGTAGAAATCACCAGGAAGTTGAATAAATCTCATAGGAGTTACCATGAAGAAGTTATCCCACTTTCAAGTAAGGTGATCTCAGTTTGCCTGTTTGGGAATGTGACAACTTCTTCGTCATTCTAATCAAACCCGGATGAATCAGGATGTACAAAGCTTGATTTGGATACATAAAGTAGTGGAGAATCACCCGGAAGTTGAATAAATCTCATAGGAGTTAGGATGAAGAAGTTATCCCACTTTCAAATAAGGTGATCCCAGTTTCCCTGTTTGGGAATATGAATACTTCTTCGTCATCCTAATCAAACCATAATGAATCGCGATGTAAGAACCTTCATTTGGATACATAAAGTAGTGGAGAATCACCAGGAAGTTGAATAAATCTCATAGGAGTTAGGATGAAGAAGTTATCCCACTTTCAAATAAGGTGATCCCAGTTTTCCTGTTTGGGAATATGAATACTTATTCGTCATCCTAATCAAACCAGAATGAATCGCGATGTAAGAAGCTTCATTTGGATACATAAAGTAGTGAAGAATCAACAGGAAGTTGAATAAATCTCATAGGAGTCAGGATGAAGAAGTTATCCCACTTTCAAATAAGGTGATCCCAGTTTCCCTGTTTGGGAATATCAACTTCTTCGTCATTCTAATCAAACCAGGGTGAATCGCTATGTACAAAGCTTGATTTGGATATATAAAGTAGTGGAGAATCACTAGGAAGTTGAATAAATCTCATAGGAGTTAGGATGAAGAAGTTATCCCAACTTTCAAATAAGGTGATCCCAGTTTCCCTGTTTGGGAATATGAATACTTCTTCGTCATCCTAATCAAACCAGAATGAATCGCGATGTAAGAAGCTTCATTTGGATACATAAAGTAGTGGAGAATCACAAGGAAGTTGAAAAACTCTCATAGGAGTTAGGATGAAGAAGTTATCCCACTTTCAAATAAGGTGATCCCAGTTTTCCTGTTTGGGAATATAACAACTTCTTCGTCATTCTGATCAAACCAGGATGAATCGCGATGTACAAGCTTGATTTGGATACATATAAAGTGGAGAATCACCAGGAAGTTGAATAATCTCATAGGAGTTAGGATGAAGAGTTATCCCACTTTCAAATAAGGTGATCCCAGTTTCCCTGTTTGGGAATAGACAACTCTTCGTCATTCTAATCAAACCAGGATGAATCAGATGTAAAACCTTGATTTGGATACATAAGTAGTGGAGAATCACCAGGAAGTTGAATAAATCTCATAGGGGATGAAGAAGTTATCCCACTTTCAAATAAGGTGATCCCAGTTTCCCTGTTTGGGAATATGAAACTTCTTCGTCATTCTAATCAAACCATATGAATCGCGATGTAAGAAGCTTCATTTGGATACATAAAGTAGTGGAGAATCACCAGAAGTTGATAAAATCTCATAGGAGTTAGGATGAAGAAGTCATCCCACTTTCAAATAAGGGGATCCCAGTTTCCCTGTTTGGGAATATGACAACTTCTTCGTCATTCTAATCAAACCAGGATGAATCGCGATGTAAGAACTTCATTTGGATACATAAGTAGTGTAGAATCACCAGGAAGTTGAATAAATCTCATAGGAGTTAGGATGAAGAAGTTATCCCACTTTCAAATAAGGTGATCCCAGTTTCCCTGTTTGGGAATATGACAACTTCTTCGTCATTCTAATCAAACCAGATGAATCAGATGTACAAAGCTTCATTTGGATACATAAAGTAGTGGAGAATCACCAGAAGTTGAATAAATCTCATAGGAGTTAGGATGAAGAAGTTATCCCACTTTCAAATAAGGTGATCCCAGTTTCTCTGTTTGGGAATATGAAACTTCTTCGTCATTCTAATCAAAACAGAATGAATCGTGCTGTAGAACCTTCATTTGGATACATAAAGTAGTGTAGAATCACCAGGAAGTTGAATAAATCTCATAGGAGTTAGGATGAAGAAGTTATCCCACTTTCAAATAAGGTGATCCCAGTTTCCTGTTTGGGAATATGACAACTTCTTCGTCATTCTAATCAAACCAGGATGAATCGCGATGTAAGAAGCTTCATTTGGATACATAAAGTAGTGGAGATCACCAGAAGTTGAATAAATCTCATAGGAGTTAGGATGAAGAAGTTATCCCACTTTCAAATAAGGTGATCCCAGTTTCCCTGTTTGGGAATACAACTTCTTCGTCATTCTAATCAAACAGGATGAATCGCTATGTACAAAGCTTGATTTGGATACATAAAGTAGTGGAGAATCACCAGGAGTTGAATAAATCTCATAGGAGTTAGGATGAAGAAGTTATCCCACTTTCAAATAAGGTGATCCCAGTTTCCCTGTTTGGGAATATGAATACTTCTTCGTCATCCTAATCAAACCAGAATGAATCGCGATGTAAGAACCTTCATTTGGATACATAAAGTAGTGGAGAATCACCAGGAAGTTGAATAATCTCATAGGAGTTAGGATGAAGAAGTTATCCCACTTTCAAATAAGGTGATCCCAGTTTTCCTGTTTGGGAATATGACAACTTCTTCGTCATTCTAATCAAACCAGGATGAATCGCGATGTAAGAACCTTCATTTGGATACATAAAGTAGTGGAGAATCACCAGAAGTTGAATAAATCTCATAGGAGTTAGGATGAAGAAGTTATCCCACTTTCAAATAAGGTGATCCCAGTTTTCCCTGTTTGGGAATATGACAACTTCTTCGTCATTCTAATCAAACCAGGATGAATCGATGTAAGAACCTTGATTTGGATACATAAAGTAGTGGAGAATCACACCAGAAGTTGAATAAATCTCATAGGAGTTAGGATGAAGAAGTTATCCCTTTCAAATAAGGTGATCCCAGTTTCCCTGTTTGGGAATATGAAACTTCTCTTCTTCTCATTCTAATCAACCAGGATGAATCGGATGTACAAAGCTTGATTTGGATACATAAAGTAGTGGAGAATCACCAGGAAGTTGAATAAATCTCATAGGAGTTAGGATGAAGAAGTTATCCCACTTTCAAATAAGGTGATCCCAGTTTCCCTGTTTGGGAATATGAATACTTCTTCGTCATTCTAATCAAACCAGGATGAATCGCGATGTAAGAACCTTCATTTGGATACATAAAGTAGTGGAGAATCACCAGGAAGTTGAATAAATCTCATAGGAGTTAGGATGAAGAAGTTATCCCACTTTCAAATAAGGTGATCCCAGTTTCCCTGTTTGGGAATATGACAACTTCTTCGTCATTCTAATCAAACCAGGATGAATCGCGATGAAAGAACCTTCATTTGGATACATAAAGTAGTGGAGAATCACCAGGAAGTTGAATAAATCTCATAGGAGTTAGGATGAAGAAGTTATCCCACTTTCAAATAAGGTGATCCCAGTTTCCCTGTTTGGGAATATGACAACTTCTTCGTCATTCTAATCAAACCAGGATGAATCGCGATGTAAGAACCTTCATTTGGATACATAAAGTAGTGGAGAATCACCAGGAAGTTGAATAAATCTCATAGGAGTTAGGATGAAGAAGTTATCCCACTTTCAAATAAGGTGATCCCAGTTTCCCTGTTTGGGAATATGACAACTTCTTCTTCGTCATTCTAATCAAACCAGGATGAATCGCGATGTAAAACCTTCATTTGGATACATAAAGTAGTGGAGAATCACCAGGAAGTTGAATAAATCTCATAGGAGTTAGGATGAAGAAGTTATCCCACTTTCAAATAAGGTGATCCCAGTTTCCCTGTTTGGGAATATGACAACTTCTTCGTCATTCTAATCAAACCAGGATGAATCGCGATGTAGAACCTTCATTTGGATACATAAAGTAGTGGAGAATCACCAGGAAGTTGAATAAATCTCATAGGAGTTAGGATGAAGAAGTTATCCCACTTTCAAATAAGGTGATCCCAGTTTCCCTGTTTGGGAATATGACAACTTCTTCGTCATTCTAATCAAACCAGGATGAATCGCGATGTAAGAACCTTCATTTGGATACATAAAGTAGTGGAGAATCACCAGGAAGTTGAATAAATCTCATAGGAGTTAGGATGAAGAAGTTATCCCACTTTCAAATAAGGTGATCCCAGTTTTCCTGTTTGGGAATATGACAACTTCTTCGTCATTCTAATCAAACCAGGATGAATCGCGATGTACAAAGCTTGATTTGGATACATAAAGTAGTGGAGAATCACCAGGAAGTTGAATAAATCTCATAGGAGTTAGGATGAAGAAGTTATCCCACTTTCAAATAAGGTGATCCCAGTTTCCCTGTTTGGGAATATGACAACTTCTTCGTCATTCTAATCAAACCAGGATGAATCGCGATGTAGAACCTTCATTTGGATACATAAAGTAGTGGAGAATCACCAGGAAGTTGAATAAATCTCATAGGAGTTAGGATGAAGAAGTTATCCCACTTTCAAATAAGGTGATCCCAGTTTCCCTGTTTGGGAATATGACAACTTCTTCGTCATTCTAATCAAACCAGGATGAATCGCGATGTAAAAGCTTCATTTGGATACATAAAGTAGTGGAGAATCACCAGGAAGTTGAATAAATCTCATAGGAGTTAGGATGAAGAAGTTATCCCACTTTCAAATAAGGTGATCCCAGTTTCCCTGTTTGGGAATATGACAACTTCTTCGTCATTCTAATCAAACCAGGATGAATCGCGATGTAAAAGCTTCATTTGGATACATAAAGTAGTGGAGAATCACCAGGAAGTTGAATAAATCTCATAGGAGTTAGGATGAAGAAGTTATCCCACTTTCAAATAAGGTGATCCCAGTTTCCCTGTTTGGGAATATGACAACTTCTTCGTCATTCTAATCAAACCAGGATGAATCGCGATGTAAGAACCTTCATTTGGATACATAAAGTAGTGGAGAATCACCAGGAAGTTGAATAAATCTCATAGGAGTTAGGATGAAGAAGTTATCCCACTTTCAAATAAGGTGATCCCAGTTTCCCTGTTTGGGAATATGACAACTTCTTCGTCATTCTAATCAAACCAGGATGAATCGCGATGTAAGAACTTCATTTGGATACATAAAGTAGTGGAGAATCACCAGGAAGTTGAATAAATCTCATAGGAGTTAGGATGAAGAAGTTATCCCACTTTCAAATAAGGTGATCCCAGTTTCCCTGTTTGGGAATATGACAACTTCTTCGTCATTCTAATCAAACCAGGATGAATCGCGATGTAAGAACCTTCATTTGGATACATAAAGTAGTGGAGAATCACCAGGAAGTTGAATAAATCTCATAGGAGTTAGGATGAAGAAGTTATCCCACTTTCAAATAAGGTGATCCCAGTTTCCCTGTTTGGGAATATGACAACTTCTTCGTCATTCTAATCAAACCAGGATGAATCGCGATGTAGAAGCTTCATTTGGATACATAAAGTAGTGGAGAATCACCAGGAAGTTGAATAAATCTCATAGGAGTTAGGATGAAGAAGTTATCCCACTTTCAAATAAGGTGATCCCAGTTTCCCTGTTTGGGAATATGACAACTTCTTCGTCATTCTAATCAAACCAGGATGAATCGCGATGTAAGAACCTTCATTTGGATACATAAAGTAGTGGAGAATCACCAGGAAGTTGAATAAATCTCATAGGAGTTAGGATGAAGAAGTTATCCCACTTTCAAATAAGGTGATCCCAGTTTCCCTGTTTGGGAATATGACAACTTCTTCGTCATTCTAATCAAACCAGGATGAATCGCGATGTAAAACCTTCATTTGGATACATAAAGTAGTGGAGAATCACCAGGAAGTTGAATAAATCTCATAGGAGTTAGGATGAAGAAGTTATCCCACTTTCAAATAAGGTGATCCCAGTTTCCCTGTTTGGGAATATGACAACTTCTTCGTCATTCTAATCAAACCAGGATGAATCGCGATGTAAAAGCTTCATTTGGATACATAAAGTAGTGGAGAATCACCAGGAAGTTGAATAAATCTCATAGGAGTTAGGATGAAGAAGTTATCCCACTTTCAAATAAGGTGATCCCAGTTTCCCTGTTTGGGAATATGACAACTTCTTCGTCATTCTAATCAAACCAGGATGAATCGCGATGTAAAACCTTCATTTGGATACATAAAGTAGTGGAGAATCACCAGGAAGTTGAATAAATCTCATAGGAGTTAGGATGAAGAAGTTATCCCACTTTCAAATAAGGTGATCCCAGTTTCCCTGTTTGGGAATATGACAACTTCTTCGTCATTCTAATCAAACCAGGATGAATCGCGATGTAAGAACCTTCATTTGGATACATAAAGTAGTGGAGAATCACCAGGAAGTTGAATAAATCTCATAGGAGTTAGGATGAAGAAGTTATCCCACTTTCAAATAAGGTGATCCCAGTTTCCCTGTTTGGGAATATGACAACTTCTTCGTCATTCTAATCAAACCAGGATGAATCGCGATGTAAGAACCTTCATTTGGATACATAAAGTAGTGGAGAATCACCAGGAAGTTGAATAAATCTCATAGGAGTTAGGATGAAGAAGTTATCCCACTTTCAAATAAGGTGATCCCAGTTTCCCTGTTTGGGAATATGACAACTTCTTCGTCATTCTAATCAAACCAGGATGAATCGCGATGTAAAAGCTTGATTTGGATACATAAAGTAGTGGAGAATCACCAGGAAGTTGAATAAATCTCATAGGAGTTAGGATGAAGAAGTTATCCCACTTTCAAATAAGGTGATCCCAGTTTCCCTGTTTGGGAATATGACAACTTCTTCGTCATTCTAATCAAACCAGGATGAATCGCGATGTAAGAACCTTCATTTGGATACATAAAGTAGTGGAGAATCACCAGGAAGTTGAATAAATCTCATAGGAGTTAGGATGAAGAAGTTATCCCACTTTCAAATAAGGTGATCCCAGTTTCCCTGTTTGGGAATATGACAACTTCTTCGTCATTCTAATCAAACCAGGATGAATCGCGATGTAAGAACCTTCATTTGGATACATAAAGTAGTGGAGAATCACCAGGAAGTTGAATAAATCTCATAGGAGTTAGGATGAAGAAGTTATCCCACTTTCAAATAAGGTGATCCCAGTTTCCCTGTTTGGGAATATGACAACTTCTTCGTCATTCTAATCAAACCAGGATGAATCGCGATGTAAAAGCTTGATTTGGATACATAAAGTAGTGGAGAATCACCAGGAAGTTGAATAAATCTCATAGGAGTTAGGATGAAGAAGTTATCCCACTTTCAAATAAGGTGATCCCAGTTTCCCTGTTTGGGAATATGACAACTTCTTCGTCATTCTAATCAAACCAGGATGAATCGCGATGTACAAAGCTTCATTTGGATACATAAAGTAGTGGAGAATCACCAGGAAGTTGAATAAATCTCATAGGAGTTAGGATGAAGAAGTTATCCCACTTTCAAATAAGGTGATCCCAGTTTCCCTGTTTGGGAATATGACAACTTCTTCGTCATTCTAATCAAACCAGGATGAATCGCGATGTAAGAACCTTCATTTGGATACATAAAGTAGTGGAGAATCACCAGGAAGTTGAATAAATCTCATAGGAGTTAGGATGAAGAAGTTATCCCACTTTCAAATAAGGTGATCCCAGTTTCCCTGTTTGGGAATATGACAACTTCTTCGTCATTCTAATCAAACCAGGATGAATCGCGATGTAAAACCTTCATTTGGATACATAAAGTAGTGGAGAATCACCAGGAAGTTGAATAAATCTCATAGGAGTTAGGATGAAGAAGTTATCCCACTTTCAAATAAGGTGATCCCAGTTTCCCTGTTTGGGAATATGACAACTTCTTCGTCATTCTAATCAAACCAGGATGAATCGCGATGTAAGAACCTTCATTTGGATACATAAAGTAGTGGAGAATCACCAGGAAGTTGAATAAATCTCATAGGAGTTAGGATGAAGAAGTTATCCCACTTTCAAATAAGGTGATCCCAGTTTCCCTGTTTGGGAATATGACAACTTCTTCGTCATTCTAATCAAACCAGGATGAATCGCGATGTAAGAACCTTCATTTGGATACATAAAGTAGTGGAGAATCACCAGGAAGTTGAATAAATCTCATAGGAGTTAGGATGAAGAAGTTATCCCACTTTCAAATAAGGTGATCCCAGTTTCCCTGTTTGGGAATATGACAACTTCTTCGTCATTCTAATCAAACCAGGATGAATCGCGATGTAAGAAGCTTCATTTGGATACATAAAGTAGTGGAGAATCACCAGGAAGTTGAATAAATCTCATAGGAGTTAGGATGAAGAAGTTATCCCACTTTCAAATAAGGTGATCCCAGTTTCCCTGTTTGGGAATATGACAACTTCTTCGTCATTCTAATCAAACCAGGATGAATCGCGATGTACAAAGCTTTATTTGGATACATAAAGTAGTGGAGAATCACCAGGAAGTTGAATAAATCTCATAGGAGTTAGGATGAAGAAGTTATCCCACTTTCAAATAAGGTGATCCCAGTTTCCCTGTTTGGGAATATGACAACTTCTTCGTCATTCTAATCAAACCAGGATGAATCGCGATGTAAGAACCTTCATTTGGATACATAAAGTAGTGGAGAATCACCAGGAAGTTGAATAAATCTCATAGGAGTTAGGATGAAGAAGTTATCCCACTTTCAAATAAGGTGATCCCAGTTTCCCTGTTTGGGAATATGACAACTTCTTCGTCATTCTAATCAAACCAGGATGAATCGCGATGTAAGAACCTTCATTTGGATACATAAAGTAGTGGAGAATCACCAGGAAGTTGAATAAATCTCATAGGAGTTAGGATGAAGAAGTTATCCCACTTTCAAATAAGGTGATCCCAGTTTCCCTGTTTGGGAATATGACAACTTCTTCGTCATTCTAATCAAACCAGGATGAATCGCGATGTAAGAACCTTCATTTGGATACATAAAGTAGTGGAGAATCACCAGGAAGTTGAATAAATCTCATAGGAGTTAGGATGAAGAAGTTATCCCACTTTCAAATAAGGTGATCCCAGTTTCCCTGTTTGGGAATATGACAACTTCTTCGTCATTCTAATCAAACCAGGATGAATCGCGATGTAAGAACCTTCATTTGGATACATAAAGTAGTGGAGAATCACCAGGAAGTTGAATAAATCTCATAGGAGTTAGGATGAAGAAGTTATCCCACTTTCAAATAAGGTGATCCCAGTTTCCCTGTTTGGGAATATGACAACTTCTTCGTCATTCTAATCAAACCAGGATGAATCGCGATGTAAGAACCTTCATTTGGATACATAAAGTAGTGGAGAATCACCAGGAAGTTGAATAAATCTCATAGGAGTTAGGATGAAGAAGTTATCCCACTTTCAAATAAGGTGATCCCAGTTTCCCTGTTTGGGAATATGACAACTTCTTCGTCATTCTAATCAAACCAGGATGAATCGCGATGTAAGAACCTTCATTTGGATACATAAAGTAGTGGAGAATCACCAGGAAGTTGAATAAATCTCATAGGAGTTAGGATGAAGAAGTTATCCCACTTTCAAATAAGGTGATCCCAGTTTCCCTGTTTGGGAATATGACAACTTCTTCGTCATTCTAATCAAACCAGGATGAATCGCGATGTAAGAACCTTCATTTGGATACATAAAGTAGTGGAGAATCACCAGGAAGTTGAATAAATCTCATAGGAGTTAGGATGAAGAAGTTATCCCACTTTCAAATAAGGTGATCCCAGTTTCCCTGTTTGGGAATATGACAACTTCTTCGTCATTCTAATCAAACCAGGATGAATCGCGATGTAAGAACTTCATTTGGATACATAAAGTAGTGGAGAATCACCAGGAAGTTGAATAAATCTCATAGGAGTTAGGATGAAGAAGTTATCCCACTTTCAAATAAGGTGATCCCAGTTTCCCTGTTTGGGAATATGACAACTTCTTCGTCATTCTAATCAAACCAGGATGAATCGCGATGTAAGAACCTTCATTTGGATACATAAAGTAGTGGAGAATCACCAGGAAGTTGAATAAATCTCATAGGAGTTAGGATGAAGAAGTTATCCCACTTTCAAATAAGGTGATCCCAGTTTCCCTGTTTGGGAATATGACAACTTCTTCGTCATTCTAATCAAACCAGGATGAATCGCGATGTAAGAACCTTCATTTGGATACATAAAGTAGTGGAGAATCACCAGGAAGTTGAATAAATCTCATAGGAGTTAGGATGAAGAAGTTATCCCACTTTCAAATAAGGTGATCCCAGTTTCCCTGTTTGGGAATATGACAACTTCTTCGTCATTCTAATCAAACCAGGATGAATCGCGATGTAAGAACCTTCATTTGGATACATAAAGTAGTGGAGAATCACCAGGAAGTTGAATAAATCTCATAGGAGTTAGGATGAAGAAGTTATCCCACTTTCAAATAAGGTGATCCCAGTTTCCCTGTTTGGGAATATGACAACTTCTTCGTCATTCTAATCAAACCAGGATGAATCGCGATGTAAAAGCTTCATTTGGATACATAAAGTAGTGGAGAATCACCAGGAAGTTGAATAAATCTCATAGGAGTTAGGATGAAGAAGTTATCCCACTTTCAAATAAGGTGATCCCAGTTTCCCTGTTTGGGAATATGACAACTTCTTCGTCATTCTAATCAAACCAGGATGAATCGCGATGTAAGAACCTTCATTTGGATACATAAAGTAGTGGAGAATCACCAGGAAGTTGAATAAATCTCATAGGAGTTAGGATGAAGAAGTTATCCCACTTTCAAATAAGGTGATCCCAGTTTCCCTGTTTGGGAATATGACAACTTCTTCGTCATTCTAATCAAACCAGGATGAATCGCGATGTAAGAACCTTCATTTGGATACATAAAGTAGTGGAGAATCACCAGGAAGTTGAATAAATCTCATAGGAGTTAGGATGAAGAAGTTATCCCACTTTCAAATAAGGTGATCCCAGTTTCCCTGTTTGGGAATATGACAACTTCTTCGTCATTCTAATCAAACCAGGATGAATCGCGATGTAAGAACCTTCATTTGGATACATAAAGTAGTGGAGAATCACCAGGAAGTTGAATAAATCTCATAGGAGTTAGGATGAAGAAGTTATCCCACTTTCAAATAAGGTGATCCCAGTTTCCCTGTTTGGGAATATGACAACTTCTTCGTCATTCTAATCAAACCAGGATGAATCGCGATGTAAGAAGCTTCATTTGGATACATAAAGTAGTGGAGAATCACCAGGAAGTTGAATAAATCTCATAGGAGTTAGGATGAAGAAGTTATCCCACTTTCAAATAAGGTGATCCCAGTTTCCCTGTTTGGGAATATGACAACTTCTTCGTCATTCTAATCAAACCAGGATGAATCGCGATGTAAGAACCTTCATTTGGATACATAAAGTAGTGGAGAATCACCAGGAAGTTGAATAAATCTCATAGGAGTTAGGATGAAGAAGTTATCCCACTTTCAAATAAGGTGATCCCAGTTTCCCTGTTTGGGAATATGACAACTTCTTCGTCATTCTAATCAAACCAGGATGAATCGCGATGTAAGAACCTTCATTTGGATACATAAAGTAGTGGAGAATCACCAGGAAGTTGAATAAATCTCATAGGAGTTAGGATGAAGAAGTTATCCCACTTTCAAATAAGGTGATCCCAGTTTCCCTGTTTGGGAATATGACAACTTCTTCGTCATTCTAATCAAACCAGGATGAATCGCGATGTAAGAACCTTCATTTGGATACATAAAGTAGTGGAGAATCACCAGGAAGTTGAATAAATCTCATAGGAGTTAGGATGAAGAAGTTATCCCACTTTCAAATAAGGTGATCCCAGTTTCCCTGTTTGGGAATATGACAACTTCTTCGTCATTCTAATCAAACCAGGATGAATCGCGATGTAAGAACCTTCATTTGGATACATAAAGTAGTGGAGAATCACCAGGAAGTTGAATAAATCTCATAGGAGTTAGGATGAAGAAGTTATCCCACTTTCAAATAAGGTGATCCCAGTTTCCCTGTTTGGGAATATGACAACTTCTTCGTCATTCTAATCAAACCAGGATGAATCGCGATGTAAGAAGCTTCATTTGGATACATAAAGTAGTGGAGAATCACCAGGAAGTTGAATAAATCTCATAGGAGTTAGGATGAAGAAGTTATCCCACTTTCAAATAAGGTGATCCCAGTTTCCCTGTTTGGGAATATGACAACTTCTTCGTCATTCTAATCAAACCAGGATGAATCGCGATGTAAGAACCTTCATTTGGATACATAAAGTAGTGGAGAATCACCAGGAAGTTGAATAAATCTCATAGGAGTTAGGATGAAGAAGTTATCCCACTTTCAAATAAGGTGATCCCAGTTTCCCTGTTTGGGAATATGACAACTTCTTCGTCATTCTAATCAAACCAGGATGAATCGCGATGTAAGAACCTTCATTTGGATACATAAAGTAGTGGAGAATCACCAGGAAGTTGAATAAATCTCATAGGAGTTAGGATGAAGAAGTTATCCCACTTTCAAATAAGGTGATCCCAGTTTCCCTGTTTGGGAATATGACAACTTCTTCGTCATTCTAATCAAACCAGGATGAATCGCGATGTAGAACCTTCATTTGGATACATAAAGTAGTGGAGAATCACCAGGAAGTTGAATAAATCTCATAGGAGTTAGGATGAAGAAGTTATCCCACTTTCAAATAAGGTGATCCCAGTTTCCCTGTTTGGGAATATGACAACTTCTTCGTCATTCTAATCAAACCAGGATGAATCGCGATGTAAGAACCTTCATTTGGATACATAAAGTAGTGGAGAATCACCAGGAAGTTGAATAAATCTCATAGGAGTTAGGATGAAGAAGTTATCCCACTTTCAAATAAGGTGATCCCAGTTTCCCTGTTTGGGAATATGACAACTTCTTCGTCATTCTAATCAAACCAGGATGAATCGCGATGTAAGAACCTTCATTTGGATACATAAAGTAGTGGAGAATCACCAGGAAGTTGAATAAATCTCATAGGAGTTAGGATGAAGAAGTTATCCCACTTTCAAATAAGGTGATCCCAGTTTCCCTGTTTGGGAATATGACAACTTCTTCGTCATTCTAATCAAACCAGGATGAATCGCGATGTAAGAAGCTTCATTTGGATACATAAAGTAGTGGAGAATCACCAGGAAGTTGAATAAATCTCATAGGAGTTAGGATGAAGAAGTTATCCCACTTTCAAATAAGGTGATCCCAGTTTCCCTGTTTGGGAATATGACAACTTCTTCGTCATTCTAATCAAACCAGGATGAATCGCGATGTAAAAGCTTCATTTGGATACATAAAGTAGTGGAGAATCACCAGGAAGTTGAATAAATCTCATAGGAGTTAGGATGAAGAAGTTATCCCACTTTCAAATAAGGTGATCCCAGTTTCCCTGTTTGGGAATATGACAACTTCTTCGTCATTCTAATCAAACCAGGATGAATCGCGATGTAAGAACCTTCATTTGGATACATAAAGTAGTGGAGAATCACCAGGAAGTTGAATAAATCTCATAGGAGTTAGGATGAAGAAGTTATCCCACTTTCAAATAAGGTGATCCCAGTTTCCCTGTTTGGGAATATGACAACTTCTTCGTCATTCTAATCAAACCAGGATGAATCGCGATGTAAGAACCTTCATTTGGATACATAAAGTAGTGGAGAATCACCAGGAAGTTGAATAAATCTCATAGGAGTTAGGATGAAGAAGTTATCCCACTTTCAAATAAGGTGATCCCAGTTTCCCTGTTTGGGAATATGACAACTTCTTCGTCATTCTAATCAAACCAGGATGAATCGCGATGATGTAAGAACCTTCATTTGGATACATAAAGTAGTGGAGAATCACCAGGAAGTTGAATAAATCTCATAGGAGTTAGGATGAAGAAGTTATCCCACTTTCAAATAAGGTGATCCCAGTTTCCCTGTTTGGGAATATGACAACTTCTTCGTCATTCTAATCAAACCAGGATGAATCGCGATGTAAGAACCTTCATTTGGATACATAAAGTAGTGGAGAATCACCAGGAAGTTGAATAAATCTCATAGGAGTTAGGATGAAGAAGTTATCCCACTTTCAAATAAGGTGATCCCAGTTTCCCTGTTTGGGAATATGACAACTTCTTCGTCATTCTAATCAAACCAGGATGAATCGCGATGTAAGAACCTTCATTTGGATACATAAAGTAGTGGAGAATCACCAGGAAGTTGAATAAATCTCATAGGAGTTAGGATGAAGAAGTTATCCCACTTTCAAATAAGGTGATCCCAGTTTCCCTGTTTGGGAATATGACAACTTCTTCGTCATTCTAATCAAACCAGGATGAATCGCGATGTAAGAACCTTCATTTGGATACATAAAGTAGTGGAGAATCACCAGGAAGTTGAATAAATCTCATAGGAGTTAGGATGAAGAAGTTATCCCACTTTCAAATAAGGTGATCCCAGTTTCCCTGTTTGGGAATATGACAACTTCTTCGTCATTCTAATCAAACCAGGATGAATCGCGATGTAGAACCTTCATTTGGATACATAAAGTAGTGGAGAATCACCAGGAAGTTGAATAAATCTCATAGGAGTTAGGATGAAGAAGTTATCCCACTTTCAAATAAGGTGATCCCAGTTTCCCTGTTTGGGAATATGACAACTTCTTCGTCATTCTAATCAAACCAGGATGAATCGCGATGTAAGAACCTTCATTTGGATACATAAAGTAGTGGAGAATCACCAGGAAGTTGAATAAATCTCATAGGAGTTAGGATGAAGAAGTTATCCCACTTTCAAATAAGGTGATCCCAGTTTCCCTGTTTGGGAATATGACAACTTCTTCGTCATTCTAATCAAACCAGGATGAATCGCGATGTAAAAGCTTCATTTGGATACATAAAGTAGTGGAGAATCACCAGGAAGTTGAATAAATCTCATAGGAGTTAGGATGAAGAAGTTATCCCACTTTCAAATAAGGTGATCCCAGTTTCCCTGTTTGGGAATATGACAACTTCTTCGTCATTCTAATCAAACCAGGATGAATCGCGATGTAAGAACCTTCATTTGGATACATAAAGTAGTGGAGAATCACCAGGAAGTTGAATAAATCTCATAGGAGTTAGGATGAAGAAGTTATCCCACTTTCAAATAAGGTGATCCCAGTTTCCCTGTTTGGGAATATGACAACTTCTTCGTCATTCTAATCAAACCAGGATGAATCGCGATGTAAGAACCTTCATTTGGATACATAAAGTAGTGGAGAATCACCAGGAAGTTGAATAAATCTCATAGGAGTTAGGATGAAGAAGTTATCCCACTTTCAAATAAGGTGATCCCAGTTTCCCTGTTTGGGAATATGACAACTTCTTCGTCATTCTAATCAAACCAGGATGAATCGCGATGTAAGAACCTTCATTTGGATACATAAAGTAGTGGAGAATCACCAGGAAGTTGAATAAATCTCATAGGAGTTAGGATGAAGAAGTTATCCCACTTTCAAATAAGGTGATCCCAGTTTCCCTGTTTGGGAATATGACAACTTCTTCGTCATTCTAATCAAACCAGGATGAATCGCGATGTAAGAACCTTCATTTGGATACATAAAGTAGTGGAGAATCACCAGGAAGTTGAATAAATCTCATAGGAGTTAGGATGAAGAAGTTATCCCACTTTCAAATAAGGTGATCCCAGTTTCCCTGTTTGGGAATATGACAACTTCTTCGTCATTCTAATCAAACCAGGATGAATCGCGATGTAGAACCTTCATTTGGATACATAAAGTAGTGGAGAATCACCAGGAAGTTGAATAAATCTCATAGGAGTTAGGATGAAGAAGTTATCCCACTTTCAAATAAGGTGATCCCAGTTTCCCTGTTTGGGAATATGACAACTTCTTCGTCATTCTAATCAAACCAGGATGAATCGCGATGTAAGAACCTTCATTTGGATACATAAAGTAGTGGAGAATCACCAGGAAGTTGAATAAATCTCATAGGAGTTAGGATGAAGAAGTTATCCCACTTTCAAATAAGGTGATCCCAGTTTCCCTGTTTGGGAATATGACAACTTCTTCGTCATTCTAATCAAACCAGGATGAATCGCGATGTAAGAACCTTCATTTGGATACATAAAGTAGTGGAGAATCACCAGGAAGTTGAATAAATCTCATAGGAGTTAGGATGAAGAAGTTATCCCACTTTCAAATAAGGTGATCCCAGTTTCCCTGTTTGGGAATATGACAACTTCTTCGTCATTCTAATCAAACCAGGATGAATCGCGATGTAAGAACCTTCATTTGGATACATAAAGTAGTGGAGAATCACCAGGAAGTTGAATAAATCTCATAGGAGTTAGGATGAAGAAGTTATCCCACTTTCAAATAAGGTGATCCCAGTTTCCCTGTTTGGGAATATGACAACTTCTTCGTCATTCTAATCAAACCAGGATGAATCGCGATGTAAGAACCTTCATTTGGATACATAAAGTAGTGGAGAATCACCAGGAAGTTGAATAAATCTCATAGGAGTTAGGATGAAGAAGTTATCCCACTTTCAAATAAGGTGATCCCAGTTTCCCTGTTTGGGAATATGACAACTTCTTCGTCATTCTAATCAAACCAGGATGAATCGCGATGTAAGAAGCTTCATTTGGATACATAAAGTAGTGGAGAATCACCAGGAAGTTGAATAAATCTCATAGGAGTTAGGATGAAGAAGTTATCCCACTTTCAAATAAGGTGATCCCAGTTTCCCTGTTTGGGAATATGACAACTTCTTCGTCATTCTAATCAAACCAGGATGAATCGCGATGTAAGAACCTTCATTTGGATACATAAAGTAGTGGAGAATCACCAGGAAGTTGAATAAATCTCATAGGAGTTAGGATGAAGAAGTTATCCCACTTTCAAATAAGGTGATCCCAGTTTCCCTGTTTGGGAATATGACAACTTCTTCGTCATTCTAATCAAACCAGGATGAATCGCGATGTAAGAACCTTCATTTGGATACATAAAGTAGTGGAGAATCACCAGGAAGTTGAATAAATCTCATAGGAGTTAGGATGAAGAAGTTATCCCACTTTCAAATAAGGTGATCCCAGTTTCCCTGTTTGGGAATATGACAACTTCTTCGTCATTCTAATCAAACCAGGATGAATCGCGATGTAAGAACCTTCATTTGGATACATAAAGTAGTGGAGAATCACCAGGAAGTTGAATAAATCTCATAGGAGTTAGGATGAAGAAGTTATCCCACTTTCAAATAAGGTGATCCCAGTTTCCCTGTTTGGGAATATGACAACTTCTTCGTCATTCTAATCAAACCAGGATGAATCGCGATGTAAGAACCTTCATTTGGATACATAAAGTAGTGGAGAATCACCAGGAAGTTGAATAAATCTCATAGGAGTTAGGATGAAGAAGTTATCCCACTTTCAAATAAGGTGATCCCAGTTTCCCTGTTTGGGAATATGACAACTTCTTCGTCATTCTAATCAAACCAGGATGAATCGCGATGTAGAACCTTCATTTGGATACATAAAGTAGTGGAGAATCACCAGGAAGTTGAATAAATCTCATAGGAGTTAGGATGAAGAAGTTATCCCACTTTCAAATAAGGTGATCCCAGTTTCCCTGTTTGGGAATATGACAACTTCTTCGTCATTCTAATCAAACCAGGATGAATCGCGATGTAAGAACCTTCATTTGGATACATAAAGTAGTGGAGAATCACCAGGAAGTTGAATAAATCTCATAGGAGTTAGGATGAAGAAGTTATCCCACTTTCAAATAAGGTGATCCCAGTTTCCCTGTTTGGGAATATGACAACTTCTTCGTCATTCTAATCAAACCAGGATGAATCGCGATGTAAGAACCTTCATTTGGATACATAAAGTAGTGGAGAATCACCAGGAAGTTGAATAAATCTCATAGGAGTTAGGATGAAGAAGTTATCCCACTTTCAAATAAGGTGATCCCAGTTTCCCTGTTTGGGAATATGACAACTTCTTCGTCATTCTAATCAAACCAGGATGAATCGCGATGTAAGAACCTTCATTTGGATACATAAAGTAGTGGAGAATCACCAGGAAGTTGAATAAATCTCATAGGAGTTAGGATGAAGAAGTTATCCCACTTTCAAATAAGGTGATCCCAGTTTCCCTGTTTGGGAATATGACAACTTCTTCGTCATTCTAATCAAACCAGGATGAATCGCGATGTAAGAACCTTCATTTGGATACATAAAGTAGTGGAGAATCACCAGGAAGTTGAATAAATCTCATAGGAGTTAGGATGAAGAAGTTATCCCACTTTCAAATAAGGTGATCCCAGTTTCCCTGTTTGGGAATATGACAACTTCTTCGTCATTCTAATCAAACCAGGATGAATCGCGATGTAAGAACCTTCATTTGGATACATAAAGTAGTGGAGAATCACCAGGAAGTTGAATAAATCTCATAGGAGTTAGGATGAAGAAGTTATCCCACTTTCAAATAAGGTGATCCCAGTTTCCCTGTTTGGGAATATGACAACTTCTTCGTCATTCTAATCAAACCAGGATGAATCGCGATGTAAGAACCTTCATTTGGATACATAAAGTAGTGGAGAATCACCAGGAAGTTGAATAAATCTCATAGGAGTTAGGATGAAGAAGTTATCCCACTTTCAAATAAGGTGATCCCAGTTTCCCTGTTTGGGAATATGACAACTTCTTCGTCATTCTAATCAAACCAGGATGAATCGCGATGTAGAACCTTCATTTGGATACATAAAGTAGTGGAGAATCACCAGGAAGTTGAATAAATCTCATAGGAGTTAGGATGAAGAAGTTATCCCACTTTCAAATAAGGTGATCCCAGTTTCCCTGTTTGGGAATATGACAACTTCTTCGTCATTCTAATCAAACCAGGATGAATCGCGATGTAAGAACCTTCATTTGGATACATAAAGTAGTGGAGAATCACCAGGAAGTTGAATAAATCTCATAGGAGTTAGGATGAAGAAGTTATCCCACTTTCAAATAAGGTGATCCCAGTTTCCCTGTTTGGGAATATGACAACTTCTTCGTCATTCTAATCAAACCAGGATGAATCGCGATGTAAGAACCTTCATTTGGATACATAAAGTAGTGGAGAATCACCAGGAAGTTGAATAAATCTCATAGGAGTTAGGATGAAGAAGTTATCCCACTTTCAAATAAGGTGATCCCAGTTTCCCTGTTTGGGAATATGACAACTTCTTCGTCATTCTAATCAAACCAGGATGAATCGCGATGTAAGAAGCTTCATTTGGATACATAAAGTAGTGGAGAATCACCAGGAAGTTGAATAAATCTCATAGGAGTTAGGATGAAGAAGTTATCCCACTTTCAAATAAGGTGATCCCAGTTTCCCTGTTTGGGAATATGACAACTTCTTCGTCATTCTAATCAAACCAGGATGAATCGCGATGTAAGAACCTTCATTTGGATACATAAAGTAGTGGAGAATCACCAGGAAGTTGAATAAATCTCATAGGAGTTAGGATGAAGAAGTTATCCCACTTTCAAATAAGGTGATCCCAGTTTCCCTGTTTGGGAATATGACAACTTCTTCGTCATTCTAATCAAACCAGGATGAATCGCGATGTAAGAACCTTCATTTGGATACATAAAGTAGTGGAGAATCACCAGGAAGTTGAATAAATCTCATAGGAGTTAGGATGAAGAAGTTATCCCACTTTCAAATAAGGTGATCCCAGTTTCCCTGTTTGGGAATATGACAACTTCTTCGTCATTCTAATCAAACCAGGATGAATCGCGATGTAAGAACCTTCATTTGGATACATAAAGTAGTGGAGAATCACCAGGAAGTTGAATAAATCTCATAGGAGTTAGGATGAAGAAGTTATCCCACTTTCAAATAAGGTGATCCCAGTTTCCCTGTTTGGGAATATGACAACTTCTTCGTCATTCTAATCAAACCAGGATGAATCGCGATGTAAGAACCTTCATTTGGATACATAAAGTAGTGGAGAATCACCAGGAAGTTGAATAAATCTCATAGGAGTTAGGATGAAGAAGTTATCCCACTTTCAAATAAGGTGATCCCAGTTTCCCTGTTTGGGAATATGACAACTTCTTCGTCATTCTAATCAAACCAGGATGAATCGCGATGTAAGAACCTTCATTTGGATACATAAAGTAGTGGAGAATCACCAGGAAGTTGAATAAATCTCATAGGAGTTAGGATGAAGAAGTTATCCCACTTTCAAATAAGGTGATCCCAGTTTCCCTGTTTGGGAATATGACAACTTCTTCGTCATTCTAATCAAACCAGGATGAATCGCGATGTAAAACCTTCATTTGGATACATAAAGTAGTGGAGAATCACCAGGAAGTTGAATAAATCTCATAGGAGTTAGGATGAAGAAGTTATCCCACTTTCAAATAAGGTGATCCCAGTTTCCCTGTTTGGGAATATGACAACTTCTTCGTCATTCTAATCAAACCAGGATGAATCGCGATGTAAGAACCTTCATTTGGATACATAAAGTAGTGGAGAATCACCAGGAAGTTGAATAAATCTCATAGGAGTTAGGATGAAGAAGTTATCCCACTTTCAAATAAGGTGATCCCAGTTTCCCTGTTTGGGAATATGACAACTTCTTCGTCATTCTAATCAAACCAGGATGAATCGCGATGTAAGAACCTTCATTTGGATACATAAAGTAGTGGAGAATCACCAGGAAGTTGAATAAATCTCATAGGAGTTAGGATGAAGAAGTTATCCCACTTTCAAATAAGGTGATCCCAGTTTCCCTGTTTGGGAATATGACAACTTCTTCGTCATTCTAATCAAACCAGGATGAATCGCGATGTAAGAACCTTCATTTGGATACATAAAGTAGTGGAGAATCACCAGGAAGTTGAATAAATCTCATAGGAGTTAGGATGAAGAAGTTATCCCACTTTCAAATAAGGTGATCCCAGTTTCCCTGTTTGGGAATATGACAACTTCTTCGTCATTCTAATCAAACCAGGATGAATCGCGATGTAAAACCTTCATTTGGATACATAAAGTAGTGGAGAATCACCAGGAAGTTGAATAAATCTCATAGGAGTTAGGATGAAGAAGTTATCCCACTTTCAAATAAGGTGATCCCAGTTTCCCTGTTTGGGAATATGACAACTTCTTCGTCATTCTAATCAAACCAGGATGAATCGCGATGTAAGAACCTTCATTTGGATACATAAAGTAGTGGAGAATCACCAGGAAGTTGAATAAATCTCATAGGAGTTAGGATGAAGAAGTTATCCCACTTTCAAATAAGGTGATCCCAGTTTCCCTGTTTGGGAATATGACAACTTCTTCGTCATTCTAATCAAACCAGGATGAATCGCGATGTAAGAACCTTCATTTGGATACATAAAGTAGTGGAGAATCACCAGGAAGTTGAATAAATCTCATAGGAGTTAGGATGAAGAAGTTATCCCACTTTCAAATAAGGTGATCCCAGTTTCCCTGTTTGGGAATATGACAACTTCTTCGTCATTCTAATCAAACCAGGATGAATCGCGATGTAAAACCTTCATTTGGATACATAAAGTAGTGGAGAATCACCAGGAAGTTGAATAAATCTCATAGGAGTTAGGATGAAGAAGTTATCCCACTTTCAAATAAGGTGATCCCAGTTTCCCTGTTTGGGAATATGACAACTTCTTCGTCATTCTAATCAAACCAGGATGAATCGCGATGTAAGAACCTTCATTTGGATACATAAAGTAGTGGAGAATCACCAGGAAGTTGAATAAATCTCATAGGAGTTAGGATGAAGAAGTTATCCCACTTTCAAATAAGGTGATCCCAGTTTCCCTGTTTGGGAATATGACAACTTCTTCGTCATTCTAATCAAACCAGGATGAATCGCGATGTAAAACCTTCATTTGGATACATAAAGTAGTGGAGAATCACCAGGAAGTTGAATAAATCTCATAGGAGTTAGGATGAAGAAGTTATCCCACTTTCAAATAAGGTGATCCCAGTTTCCCTGTTTGGGAATATGACAACTTCTTCGTCATTCTAATCAAACCAGGATGAATCGCGATGTAAGAACCTTCATTTGGATACATAAAGTAGTGGAGAATCACCAGGAAGTTGAATAAATCTCATAGGAGTTAGGATGAAGAAGTTATCCCACTTTCAAATAAGGTGATCCCAGTTTCCCTGTTTGGGAATATGACAACTTCTTCGTCATTCTAATCAAACCAGGATGAATCGCGATGTAAGAACCTTCATTTGGATACATAAAGTAGTGGAGAATCACCAGGAAGTTGAATAAATCTCATAGGAGTTAGGATGAAGAAGTTATCCCACTTTCAAATAAGGTGATCCCAGTTTCCCTGTTTGGGAATATGACAACTTCTTCGTCATTCTAATCAAACCAGGATGAATCGCGATGTAAGAACCTTCATTTGGATACATAAAGTAGTGGAGAATCACCAGGAAGTTGAATAAATCTCATAGGAGTTAGGATGAAGAAGTTATCCCACTTTCAAATAAGGTGATCCCAGTTTCCCTGTTTGGGAATATGACAACTTCTTCGTCATTCTAATCAAACCAGGATGAATCGCGATGTAAGAACCTTCATTTGGATACATAAAGTAGTGGAGAATCACCAGGAAGTTGAATAAATCTCATAGGAGTTAGGATGAAGAAGTTATCCCACTTTCAAATAAGGTGATCCCAGTTTCCCTGTTTGGGAATATGACAACTTCTTCGTCATTCTAATCAAACCAGGATGAATCGCGATGTAAGAACCTTCATTTGGATACATAAAGTAGTGGAGAATCACCAGGAAGTTGAATAAATCTCATAGGAGTTAGGATGAAGAAGTTATCCCACTTTCAAATAAGGTGATCCCAGTTTCCCTGTTTGGGAATATGACAACTTCTTCGTCATTCTAATCAAACCAGGATGAATCGCGATGTAAAAGCTTCATTTGGATACATAAAGTAGTGGAGAATCACCAGGAAGTTGAATAAATCTCATAGGAGTTAGGATGAAGAAGTTATCCCACTTTCAAATAAGGTGATCCCAGTTTCCCTGTTTGGGAATATGACAACTTCTTCGTCATTCTAATCAAACCAGGATGAATCGCGATGTAGAAGCTTCATTTGGATACATAAAGTAGTGGAGAATCACCAGGAAGTTGAATAAATCTCATAGGAGTTAGGATGAAGAAGTTATCCCACTTTCAAATAAGGTGATCCCAGTTTCCCTGTTTGGGAATATGACAACTTCTTCGTCATTCTAATCAAACCAGGATGAATCGCGATGTAAGAACCTTCATTTGGATACATAAAGTAGTGGAGAATCACCAGGAAGTTGAATAAATCTCATAGGAGTTAGGATGAAGAAGTTATCCCACTTTCAAATAAGGTGATCCCAGTTTCCCTGTTTGGGAATATGACAACTTCTTCGTCATTCTAATCAAACCAGGATGAATCGCGATGTAAGAACCTTCATTTGGATACATAAAGTAGTGGAGAATCACCAGGAAGTTGAATAAATCTCATAGGAGTTAGGATGAAGAAGTTATCCCACTTTCAAATAAGGTGATCCCAGTTTCCCTGTTTGGGAATATGACAACTTCTTCGTCATTCTAATCAAACCAGGATGAATCGCGATGTAAGAACCTTCATTTGGATACATAAAGTAGTGGAGAATCACCAGGAAGTTGAATAAATCTCATAGGAGTTAGGATGAAGAAGTTATCCCACTTTCAAATAAGGTGATCCCAGTTTCCCTGTTTGGGAATATGACAACTTCTTCGTCATTCTAATCAAACCAGGATGAATCGCGATGTAAAAGCTTCATTTGGATACATAAAGTAGTGGAGAATCACCAGGAAGTTGAATAAATCTCATAGGAGTTAGGATGAAGAAGTTATCCCACTTTCAAATAAGGTGATCCCAGTTTCCCTGTTTGGGAATATGACAACTTCTTCGTCATTCTAATCAAACCAGGATGAATCGCGATGTAAGAACCTTCATTTGGATACATAAAGTAGTGGAGAATCACCAGGAAGTTGAATAAATCTCATAGGAGTTAGGATGAAGAAGTTATCCCACTTTCAAATAAGGTGATCCCAGTTTCCCTGTTTGGGAATATGACAACTTCTTCGTCATTCTAATCAAACCAGGATGAATCGCGATGTAAGAACCTTCATTTGGATACATAAAGTAGTGGAGAATCACCAGGAAGTTGAATAAATCTCATAGGAGTTAGGATGAAGAAGTTATCCCACTTTCAAATAAGGTGATCCCAGTTTCCCTGTTTGGGAATATGACAACTTCTTCGTCATTCTAATCAAACCAGGATGAATCGCGATGTAAGAACCTTCATTTGGATACATAAAGTAGTGGAGAATCACCAGGAAGTTGAATAAATCTCATAGGAGTTAGGATGAAGAAGTTATCCCACTTTCAAATAAGGTGATCCCAGTTTCCCTGTTTGGGAATATGACAACTTCTTCGTCATTCTAATCAAACCAGGATGAATCGCGATGTAAGAACCTTCATTTGGATACATAAAGTAGTGGAGAATCACCAGGAAGTTGAATAAATCTCATAGGAGTTAGGATGAAGAAGTTATCCCACTTTCAAATAAGGTGATCCCAGTTTCCCTGTTTGGGAATATGACAACTTCTTCGTCATTCTAATCAAACCAGGATGAATCGCGATGTAAGAACCTTCATTTGGATACATAAAGTAGTGGAGAATCACCAGGAAGTTGAATAAATCTCATAGGAGTTAGGATGAAGAAGTTATCCCACTTTCAAATAAGGTGATCCCAGTTTCCCTGTTTGGGAATATGACAACTTCTTCGTCATTCTAATCAAACCAGGATGAATCGCGATGTAAGAACCTTCATTTGGATACATAAAGTAGTGGAGAATCACCAGGAAGTTGAATAAATCTCATAGGAGTTAGGATGAAGAAGTTATCCCACTTTCAAATAAGGTGATCCCAGTTTCCCTGTTTGGGAATATGACAACTTCTTCGTCATTCTAATCAAACCAGGATGAATCGCGATGTAAGAACCTTCATTTGGATACATAAAGTAGTGGAGAATCACCAGGAAGTTGAATAAATCTCATAGGAGTTAGGATGAAGAAGTTATCCCACTTTCAAATAAGGTGATCCCAGTTTCCCTGTTTGGGAATATGACAACTTCTTCGTCATTCTAATCAAACCAGGATGAATCGCGATGTAAGAACCTTCATTTGGATACATAAAGTAGTGGAGAATCACCAGGAAGTTGAATAAATCTCATAGGAGTTAGGATGAAGAAGTTATCCCACTTTCAAATAAGGTGATCCCAGTTTCCCTGTTTGGGAATATGACAACTTCTTCGTCATTCTAATCAAACCAGGATGAATCGCGATGTAAGAACCTTCATTTGGATACATAAAGTAGTGGAGAATCACCAGGAAGTTGAATAAATCTCATAGGAGTTAGGATGAAGAAGTTATCCCACTTTCAAATAAGGTGATCCCAGTTTCCCTGTTTGGGAATATGACAACTTCTTCGTCATTCTAATCAAACCAGGATGAATCGCGATGTAAGAACCTTCATTTGGATACATAAAGTAGTGGAGAATCACCAGGAAGTTGAATAAATCTCATAGGAGTTAGGATGAAGAAGTTATCCCACTTTCAAATAAGGTGATCCCAGTTTCCCTGTTTGGGAATATGACAACTTCTTCGTCATTCTAATCAAACCAGGATGAATCGCGATGTAAGAACCTTCATTTGGATACATAAAGTAGTGGAGAATCACCAGGAAGTTGAATAAATCTCATAGGAGTTAGGATGAAGAAGTTATCCCACTTTCAAATAAGGTGATCCCAGTTTCCCTGTTTGGGAATATGACAACTTCTTCGTCATTCTAATCAAACCAGGATGAATCGCGATGTAAGAACCTTCATTTGGATACATAAAGTAGTGGAGAATCACCAGGAAGTTGAATAAATCTCATAGGAGTTAGGATGAAGAAGTTATCCCACTTTCAAATAAGGTGATCCCAGTTTCCCTGTTTGGGAATATGACAACTTCTTCGTCATTCTAATCAAACCAGGATGAATCGCGATGTAAGAACCTTCATTTGGATACATAAAGTAGTGGAGAATCACCAGGAAGTTGAATAAATCTCATAGGAGTTAGGATGAAGAAGTTATCCCACTTTCAAATAAGGTGATCCCAGTTTCCCTGTTTGGGAATATGACAACTTCTTCGTCATTCTAATCAAACCAGGATGAATCGCGATGTAAGAACCTTCATTTGGATACATAAAGTAGTGGAGAATCACCAGGAAGTTGAATAAATCTCATAGGAGTTAGGATGAAGAAGTTATCCCACTTTCAAATAAGGTGATCCCAGTTTCCCTGTTTGGGAATATGACAACTTCTTCGTCATTCTAATCAAACCAGGATGAATCGCGATGTAAGAACCTTCATTTGGATACATAAAGTAGTGGAGAATCACCAGGAAGTTGAATAAATCTCATAGGAGTTAGGATGAAGAAGTTATCCCACTTTCAAATAAGGTGATCCCAGTTTCCCTGTTTGGGAATATGACAACTTCTTCGTCATTCTAATCAAACCAGGATGAATCGCGATGTAAGAACCTTCATTTGGATACATAAAGTAGTGGAGAATCACCAGGAAGTTGAATAAATCTCATAGGAGTTAGGATGAAGAAGTTATCCCAGTTTCCCTGTTTGGGAATATGACAACTTCTTCGTCATTCTAATCAAACCAGGATGAATCGCGATGTAAGAACCTTCATTTGGATACATAAAGTAGTGGAGAATCACCAGGAAGTTGAATAAATCTCATAGGAGTTAGGATGAAGAAGTTATCCCACTTTCAAATAAGGTGATCCCAGTTTCCCTGTTTGGGAATATGACAACTTCTTCGTCATTCTAATCAAACCAGGATGAATCGCGATGTAAGAACCTTCATTTGGATACATAAAGTAGTGGAGAATCACCAGGAAGTTGAATAAATCTCATAGGAGTTAGGATGAAGAAGTTATCCCACTTTCAAATAAGGTGATCCCAGTTTCCCTGTTTGGGAATATGACAACTTCTTCGTCATTCTAATCAAACCAGGATGAATCGCGATGTAAGAACCTTCATTTGGATACATAAAGTAGTGGAGAATCACCAGGAAGTTGAATAAATCTCATAGGAGTTAGGATGAAGAAGTTATCCCACTTTCAAATAAGGTGATCCCAGTTTCCCTGTTTGGGAATATGACAACTTCTTCGTCATTCTAATCAAACCAGGATGAATCGCGATGTAAAACCTTCATTTGGATACATAAAGTAGTGGAGAATCACCAGGAAGTTGAATAAATCTCATAGGAGTTAGGATGAAGAAGTTATCCCACTTTCAAATAAGGTGATCCCAGTTTCCCTGTTTGGGAATATGACAACTTCTTCGTCATTCTAATCAAACCAGGATGAATCGCGATGTAGAACCTTCATTTGGATACATAAAGTAGTGGAGAATCACCAGGAAGTTGAATAAATCTCATAGGAGTTAGGATGAAGAAGTTATCCCACTTTCAAATAAGGTGATCCCAGTTTCCCTGTTTGGGAATATGACAACTTCTTCGTCATTCTAATCAAACCAGGATGAATCGCGATGTAAGAACCTTCATTTGGATACATAAAGTAGTGGAGAATCACCAGGAAGTTGAATAAATCTCATAGGAGTTAGGATGAAGAAGTTATCCCACTTTCAAATAAGGTGATCCCAGTTTCCCTGTTTGGGAATATGACAACTTCTTCGTCATTCTAATCAAACCAGGATGAATCGCGATGTAAGAACCTTCATTTGGATACATAAAGTAGTGGAGAATCACCAGGAAGTTGAATAAATCTCATAGGAGTTAGGATGAAGAAGTTATCCCACTTTCAAATAAGGTGATCCCAGTTTCCCTGTTTGGGAATATGACAACTTCTTCGTCATTCTAATCAAACCAGGATGAATCGCGATGTAAGAACCTTCATTTGGATACATAAAGTAGTGGAGAATCACCAGGAAGTTGAATAAATCTCATAGGAGTTAGGATGAAGAAGTTATCCCACTTTCAAATAAGGTGATCCCAGTTTCCCTGTTTGGGAATATGACAACTTCTTCGTCATTCTAATCAAACCAGGATGAATCGCGATGTACAAAGCTTCATTTGGATACATAAAGTAGTGGAGAATCACCAGGAAGTTGAATAAATCTCATAGGAGTTAGGATGAAGAAGTTATCCCACTTTCAAATAAGGTGATCCCAGTTTCCCTGTTTGGGAATATGACAACTTCTTCGTCATTCTAATCAAACCAGGATGAATCGCGATGTAAGAACCTTCATTTGGATACATAAAGTAGTGGAGAATCACCAGGAAGTTGAATAAATCTCATAGGAGTTAGGATGAAGAAGTTATCCCACTTTCAAATAAGGTGATCCCAGTTTCCCTGTTTGGGAATATGACAACTTCTTCGTCATTCTAATCAAACCAGGATGAATCGCGATGTAAGAACCTTCATTTGGATACATAAAGTAGTGGAGAATCACCAGGAAGTTGAATAAATCTCATAGGAGTTAGGATGAAGAAGTTATCCCACTTTCAAATAAGGTGATCCCAGTTTCCCTGTTTGGGAATATGACAACTTCTTCGTCATTCTAATCAAACCAGGATGAATCGCGATGTAAGAACCTTCATTTGGATACATAAAGTAGTGGAGAATCACCAGGAAGTTGAATAAATCTCATAGGAGTTAGGATGAAGAAGTTATCCCACTTTCAAATAAGGTGATCCCAGTTTCCCTGTTTGGGAATATGACAACTTCTTCGTCATTCTAATCAAACCAGGATGAATCGCGATGTAAGAACCTTCATTTGGATACATAAAGTAGTGGAGAATCACCAGGAAGTTGAATAAATCTCATAGGAGTTAGGATGAAGAAGTTATCCCACTTTCAAATAAGGTGATCCCAGTTTCCCTGTTTGGGAATATGACAACTTCTTCGTCATTCTAATCAAACCAGGATGAATCGCGATGTAAAACCTTCATTTGGATACATAAAGTAGTGGAGAATCACCAGGAAGTTGAATAAATCTCATAGGAGTTAGGATGAAGAAGTTATCCCACTTTCAAATAAGGTGATCCCAGTTTCCCTGTTTGGGAATATGACAACTTCTTCGTCATTCTAATCAAACCAGGATGAATCGCGATGTAAGAACCTTCATTTGGATACATAAAGTAGTGGAGAATCACCAGGAAGTTGAATAAATCTCATAGGAGTTAGGATGAAGAAGTTATCCCACTTTCAAATAAGGTGATCCCAGTTTCCCTGTTTGGGAATATGACAACTTCTTCGTCATTCTAATCAAACCAGGATGAATCGCGATGTAAGAACCTTCATTTGGATACATAAAGTAGTGGAGAATCACCAGGAAGTTGAATAAATCTCATAGGAGTTAGGATGAAGAAGTTATCCCACTTTCAAATAAGGTGATCCCAGTTTCCCTGTTTGGGAATATGACAACTTCTTCGTCATTCTAATCAAACCAGGATGAATCGCGATGTAAGAACCTTCATTTGGATACATAAAGTAGTGGAGAATCACCAGGAAGTTGAATAAATCTCATAGGAGTTAGGATGAAGAAGTTATCCCACTTTCAAATAAGGTGATCCCAGTTTCCCTGTTTGGGAATATGACAACTTCTTCGTCATTCTAATCAAACCAGGATGAATCGCGATGTAAGAACCTTCATTTGGATACATAAAGTAGTGGAGAATCACCAGGAAGTTGAATAAATCTCATAGGAGTTAGGATGAAGAAGTTATCCCACTTTCAAATAAGGTGATCCCAGTTTCCCTGTTTGGGAATATGACAACTTCTTCGTCATTCTAATCAAACCAGGATGAATCGCGATGTAAGAACCTTCATTTGGATACATAAAGTAGTGGAGAATCACCAGGAAGTTGAATAAATCTCATAGGAGTTAGGATGAAGAAGTTATCCCACTTTCAAATAAGGTGATCCCAGTTTCCCTGTTTGGGAATATGACAACTTCTTCGTCATTCTAATCAAACCAGGATGAATCGCGATGTAAGAACCTTCATTTGGATACATAAAGTAGTGGAGAATCACCAGGAAGTTGAATAAATCTCATAGGAGTTAGGATGAAGAAGTTATCCCACTTTCAAATAAGGTGATCCCAGTTTCCCTGTTTGGGAATATGACAACTTCTTCGTCATTCTAATCAAACCAGGATGAATCGCGATGTAAGAACCTTCATTTGGATACATAAAGTAGTGGAGAATCACCAGGAAGTTGAATAAATCTCATAGGAGTTAGGATGAAGAAGTTATCCCACTTTCAAATAAGGTGATCCCAGTTTCCCTGTTTGGGAATATGACAACTTCTTCGTCATTCTAATCAAACCAGGATGAATCGCGATGTAAAAGCTTCATTTGGATACATAAAGTAGTGGAGAATCACCAGGAAGTTGAATAAATCTCATAGGAGTTAGGATGAAGAAGTTATCCCACTTTCAAATAAGGTGATCCCAGTTTCCCTGTTTGGGAATATGACAACTTCTTCGTCATTCTAATCAAACCAGGATGAATCGCGATGTAAGAACCTTCATTTGGATACATAAAGTAGTGGAGAATCACCAGGAAGTTGAATAAATCTCATAGGAGTTAGGATGAAGAAGTTATCCCACTTTCAAATAAGGTGATCCCAGTTTCCCTGTTTGGGAATATGACAACTTCTTCGTCATTCTAATCAAACCAGGATGAATCGCGATGTAGAACCTTCATTTGGATACATAAAGTAGTGGAGAATCACCAGGAAGTTGAATAAATCTCATAGGAGTTAGGATGAAGAAGTTATCCCACTTTCAAATAAGGTGATCCCAGTTTCCCTGTTTGGGAATATGACAACTTCTTCGTCATTCTAATCAAACCAGGATGAATCGCGATGTAAAACCTTCATTTGGATACATAAAGTAGTGGAGAATCACCAGGAAGTTGAATAAATCTCATAGGAGTTAGGATGAAGAAGTTATCCCACTTTCAAATAAGGTGATCCCAGTTTCCCTGTTTGGGAATATGACAACTTCTTCGTCATTCTAATCAAACCAGGATGAATCGCGATGTAAGAACCTTCATTTGGATACATAAAGTAGTGGAGAATCACCAGGAAGTTGAATAAATCTCATAGGAGTTAGGATGAAGAAGTTATCCCACTTTCAAATAAGGTGATCCCAGTTTCCCTGTTTGGGAATATGACAACTTCTTCGTCATTCTAATCAAACCAGGATGAATCGCGATGTAAGAACCTTCATTTGGATACATAAAGTAGTGGAGAATCACCAGGAAGTTGAATAAATCTCATAGGAGTTAGGATGAAGAAGTTATCCCACTTTCAAATAAGGTGATCCCAGTTTCCCTGTTTGGGAATATGACAACTTCTTCGTCATTCTAATCAAACCAGGATGAATCGCGATGTAAGAACCTTCATTTGGATACATAAAGTAGTGGAGAATCACCAGGAAGTTGAATAAATCTCATAGGAGTTAGGATGAAGAAGTTATCCCACTTTCAAATAAGGTGATCCCAGTTTCCCTGTTTGGGAATATGACAACTTCTTCGTCATTCTAATCAAACCAGGATGAATCGCGATGTAAGAACCTTCATTTGGATACATAAAGTAGTGGAGAATCACCAGGAAGTTGAATAAATCTCATAGGAGTTAGGATGAAGAAGTTATCCCACTTTCAAATAAGGTGATCCCAGTTTCCCTGTTTGGGAATATGACAACTTCTTCGTCATTCTAATCAAACCAGGATGAATCGCGATGTAAGAACCTTCATTTGGATACATAAAGTAGTGGAGAATCACCAGGAAGTTGAATAAATCTCATAGGAGTTAGGATGAAGAAGTTATCCCACTTTCAAATAAGGTGATCCCAGTTTCCCTGTTTGGGAATATGACAACTTCTTCGTCATTCTAATCAAACCAGGATGAATCGCGATGTAAGAACCTTCATTTGGATACATAAAGTAGTGGAGAATCACCAGGAAGTTGAATAAATCTCATAGGAGTTAGGATGAAGAAGTTATCCCACTTTCAAATAAGGTGATCCCAGTTTCCCTGTTTGGGAATATGACAACTTCTTCGTCATTCTAATCAAACCAGGATGAATCGCGATGTACAAAGCTTCATTTGGATACATAAAGTAGTGGAGAATCACCAGGAAGTTGAATAAATCTCATAGGAGTTAGGATGAAGAAGTTATCCCACTTTCAAATAAGGTGATCCCAGTTTCCCTGTTTGGGAATATGACAACTTCTTCGTCATTCTAATCAAACCAGGATGAATCGCGATGTAAGAACCTTCATTTGGATACATAAAGTAGTGGAGAATCACCAGGAAGTTGAATAAATCTCATAGGAGTTAGGATGAAGAAGTTATCCCACTTTCAAATAAGGTGATCCCAGTTTCCCTGTTTGGGAATATGACAACTTCTTCGTCATTCTAATCAAACCAGGATGAATCGCGATGTAAGAACCTTCATTTGGATACATAAAGTAGTGGAGAATCACCAGGAAGTTGAATAAATCTCATAGGAGTTAGGATGAAGAAGTTATCCCACTTTCAAATAAGGTGATCCCAGTTTCCCTGTTTGGGAATATGACAACTTCTTCGTCATTCTAATCAAACCAGGATGAATCGCGATGTAGAACCTTCATTTGGATACATAAAGTAGTGGAGAATCACCAGGAAGTTGAATAAATCTCATAGGAGTTAGGATGAAGAAGTTATCCCACTTTCAAATAAGGTGATCCCAGTTTCCCTGTTTGGGAATATGACAACTTCTTCGTCATTCTAATCAAACCAGGATGAATCGCGATGTAAGAACCTTCATTTGGATACATAAAGTAGTGGAGAATCACCAGGAAGTTGAATAAATCTCATAGGAGTTAGGATGAAGAAGTTATCCCACTTTCAAATAAGGTGATCCCAGTTTCCCTGTTTGGGAATATGACAACTTCTTCGTCATTCTAATCAAACCAGGATGAATCGCGATGTAAAACCTTCATTTGGATACATAAAGTAGTGGAGAATCACCAGGAAGTTGAATAAATCTCATAGGAGTTAGGATGAAGAAGTTATCCCACTTTCAAATAAGGTGATCCCAGTTTCCCTGTTTGGGAATATGACAACTTCTTCGTCATTCTAATCAAACCAGGATGAATCGCGATGTAAGAACCTTCATTTGGATACATAAAGTAGTGGAGAATCACCAGGAAGTTGAATAAATCTCATAGGAGTTAGGATGAAGAAGTTATCCCACTTTCAAATAAGGTGATCCCAGTTTCCCTGTTTGGGAATATGACAACTTCTTCGTCATTCTAATCAAACCAGGATGAATCGCGATGTAAGAACCTTCATTTGGATACATAAAGTAGTGGAGAATCACCAGGAAGTTGAATAAATCTCATAGGAGTTAGGATGAAGAAGTTATCCCACTTTCAAATAAGGTGATCCCAGTTTCCCTGTTTGGGAATATGACAACTTCTTCGTCATTCTAATCAAACCAGGATGAATCGCGATGTACAAAGCTTCATTTGGATACATAAAGTAGTGGAGAATCACCAGGAAGTTGAATAAATCTCATAGGAGTTAGGATGAAGAAGTTATCCCACTTTCAAATAAGGTGATCCCAGTTTCCCTGTTTGGGAATATGACAACTTCTTCGTCATTCTAATCAAACCAGGATGAATCGCGATGTAAGAAGCTTGATTTGGATACATAAAGTAGTGGAGAATCACCAGGAAGTTGAATAAATCTCATAGGAGTTAGGATGAAGAAGTTATCCCACTTTCAAATAAGGTGATCCCAGTTTCCTGTTTGGGAATATGACAACTTCTTCGTCATTCTAATCAAACCAGGATGAATCGCGATGTAAGAACCTTCATTTGGATACATAAAGTAGTGGAGAATCACCAGGAAGTTGAATAAATCTCATAGGAGTTAGGATGAAGAAGTTATCCCACTTTCAAATAAGGTGATCCCAGTTTCCCTGTTTGGGAATATGACAACTTCTTCGTCATTCTAATCAAACCAGGATGAATCGCGATGTAAGAACCTTCATTTGGATACATAAAGTAGTGGAGAATCACCAGGAAGTTGAATAAATCTCATAGGAGTTAGGATGAAGAAGTTATCCCACTTTCAAATAAGGTGATCCCAGTTTCCCTGTTTGGGAATATGACAACTTCTTCGTCATTCTAATCAAACCAGGATGAATCGCGATGTAAGAACCTTCATTTGGATACATAAAGTAGTGGAGAATCACCAGGAAGTTGAATAAATCTCATAGGAGTTAGGATGAAGAAGTTATCCCACTTTCAAATAAGGTGATCCCAGTTTCCCTGTTTGGGAATATGACAACTTCTTCGTCATTCTAATCAAACCAGGATGAATCGCGATGTAAGAACCTTCATTTGGATACATAAAGTAGTGGAGAATCACCAGGAAGTTGAATAAATCTCATAGGAGTTAGGATGAAGAAGTTATCCCACTTTCAAATAAGGTGATCCCAGTTTCCCTGTTTGGGAATATGACAACTTCTTCGTCATTCTAATCAAACCAGGATGAATCGCGATGTACAAAGCTTGATTTGGATACATAAAGTAGTGGAGAATCACCAGGAAGTTGAATAAATCTCATAGGAGTTAGGATGAAGAAGTTATCCCACTTTCAAATAAGGTGATCCCAGTTTCCCTGTTTGGGAATATGACAACTTCTTCGTCATTCTAATCAAACCAGGATGAATCGCGATGTAAGAACCTTCATTTGGATACATAAAGTAGTGGAGAATCACCAGGAAGTTGAATAAATCTCATAGGAGTTAGGATGAAGAAGTTATCCCACTTTCAAATAAGGTGATCCCAGTTTCCCTGTTTGGGAATATGACAACTTCTTCGTCATTCTAATCAAACCAGGATGAATCGCGATGTAAGAACCTTCATTTGGATACATAAAGTAGTGGAGAATCACCAGGAAGTTGAATAAATCTCATAGGAGTTAGGATGAAGAAGTTATCCCACTTTCAAATAAGGTGATCCCAGTTTCCTGTTTGGGAATATGACAACTTCTTCGTCATTCTAATCAAACCAGGATGAATCGCGATGTAAGAACCTTCATTTGGATACATAAAGTAGTGGAGAATCACCAGGAAGTTGAATAAATCTCATAGGAGTTAGGATGAAGAAGTTATCCCACTTTCAAATAAGGTGATCCCAGTTCCCTGTTTGGGAATATGACAACTTCTTCGTCATTCTAATCAAACCAGGATGAATCGCGATGTAAGAACCTTCATTTGGATACATAAAGTAGTGGAGAATCACCAGGAAGTTGAATAAATCTCATAGGAGTTAGGATGAAGAAGTTATCCCACTTTCAAATAAGGTGATCCCAGTTTCCCTGTTTGGGAATATGACAACTTCTTCGTCATTCTAATCAAACCAGGATGAATCGCGATGTAGAAGCTTCATTTGGATACATAAAGTAGTGGAGAATCACCAGGAAGTTGAATAAATCTCATAGGAGTTAGGATGAAGAAGTTATCCCACTTTCAAATAAGGTGATCCCAGTTTCCCTGTTTGGGAATATGACAACTTCTTCGTCATTCTAATCAAACCAGGATGAATCGCGATGTAAGAACCTTCATTTGGATACATAAAGTAGTGGAGAATCACCAGGAAGTTGAATAAATCTCATAGGAGTTAGGATGAAGAAGTTATCCCACTTTCAAATAAGGTGATCCCAGTTTCCCTGTTTGGGAATATGACAACTTCTTCGTCATTCTAATCAAACCAGGATGAATCGCGATGTAAAACCTTCATTTGGATACATAAAGTAGTGGAGAATCACCAGGAAGTTGAATAAATCTCATAGGAGTTAGGATGAAGAAGTTATCCCACTTTCAAATAAGGTGATCCCAGTTTCCCTGTTTGGGAATATGACAACTTCTTCGTCATTCTAATCAAACCAGGATGAATCGCGATGTAAGAACCTTCATTTGGATACATAAAGTAGTGGAGAATCACCAGGAAGTTGAATAAATCTCATAGGAGTTAGGATGAAGAAGTTATCCCACTTTCAAATAAGGTGATCCCAGTTTCCCTGTTTGGGAATATGACAACTTCTTCGTCATTCTAATCAAACCAGGATGAATCGCGATGTAGAACCTTCATTTGGATACATAAAGTAGTGGAGAATCACCAGGAAGTTGAATAAATCTCATAGGAGTTAGGATGAAGAAGTTATCCCACTTTCAAATAAGGTGATCCCAGTTTCCTGTTTGGGAATATGACAACTTCTTCGTCATTCTAATCAAACCAGGATGAATCGCGATGTACAAACCTTCATTTGGATACATAAAGTAGTGGAGAATCACCAGGAAGTTGAATAAATCTCATAGGAGTTAGGATGAAGAAGTTATCCCACTTTCAAATAAGGTGATCCCAGTTTCCCTGTTTGGGAATATGACAACTTCTTCGTCATTCTAATCAAACCAGGATGAATCGCGATGTAGAACCTTCATTTGGATACATAAAGTAGTGGAGAATCACCAGGAAGTTGAATAAATCTCATAGGAGTTAGGATGAAGAAGTTATCCCACTTTCAAATAAGGTGATCCCAGTTTCCCTGTTTGGGAATATGACAACTTCTTCGTCATTCTAATCAAACCAGGATGAATCGCGATGTAAGAACCTTCATTTGGATACATAAAGTAGTGGAGAATCACCAGGAAGTTGAATAAATCTCATAGGAGTTAGGATGAAGAAGTTATCCCACTTTCAAATAAGGTGATCCCAGTTTCCCTGTTTGGGAATATGACAACTTCTTCGTCATTCTAATCAAACCAGGATGAATCGCGATGTAGAACCTTCATTTGGATACATAAAGTAGTGGAGAATCACCAGGAAGTTGAATAAATCTCATAGGAGTTAGGATGAAGAAGTTATCCCACTTTCAAATAAGGTGATCCCAGTTTTCCTGTTTGGGAATATGACAACTTCTTCGTCATTCTAATCAAACCAGGATGAATCGCGATGTAAGAACCTTCATTTGGATACATAAAGTAGTGGAGAATCACCAGGAAGTTGAATAAATCTCATAGGAGTTAGGATGAAGAAGTTATCCCACTTTCAAATAAGGTGATCCCAGTTTCCCTGTTTGGGAATATGACAACTTCTTCGTCATTCTAATCAAACCAGGATGAATCGCGATGTAAGAACCTTCATTTGGATACATAAAGTAGTGGAGAATCACCAGGAAGTTGAATAAATCTCATAGGAGTTAGGATGAAGAAGTTATCCCACTTTCAAATAAGGTGATCCCAGTTTCCCTGTTTGGGAATATGACAACTTCTTCGTCATTCTAATCAAACCAGGATGAATCGCGATGTAAAAGCTTCATTTGGATACATAAAGTAGTGGAGAATCACCAGGAAGTTGAATAAATCTCATAGGAGTTAGGATGAAGAAGTTATCCCACTTTCAAATAAGGTGATCCCAGTTTCCCTGTTTGGGAATATGACAACTTCTTCGTCATTCTAATCAAACCAGGATGAATCGCGATGTAAGAACCTTCATTTGGATACATAAAGTAGTGGAGAATCACCAGGAAGTTGAATAAATCTCATAGGAGTTAGGATGAAGAAGTTATCCCACTTTCAAATAAGGTGATCCCAGTTTCCCTGTTTGGGAATATGACAACTTCTTCGTCATTCTAATCAAACCAGGATGAATCGCGATGTAAAACCTTCATTTGGATACATAAAGTAGTGGAGAATCACCAGGAAGTTGAATAAATCTCATAGGAGTTAGGATGAAGAAGTTATCCCACTTTCAAATAAGGTGATCCCAGTTTCCCTGTTTGGGAATATGACAACTTCTTCGTCATTCTAATCAAACCAGGATGAATCGCGATGTACAAAGCTTGATTTGGATACATAAAGTAGTGGAGAATCACCAGGAAGTTGAATAAATCTCATAGGAGTTAGGATGAAGAAGTTATCCCACTTTCAAATAAGGTGATCCCAGTTTCCCTGTTTGGGAATATGACAACTTCTTCGTCATTCTAATCAAACCAGGATGAATCGCGATGTAAAACCTTCATTTGGATACATAAAGTAGTGGAGAATCACCAGGAAGTTGAATAAATCTCATAGGAGTTAGGATGAAGAAGTTATCCCACTTTCAAATAAGGTGATCCCAGTTTCCCTGTTTGGGAATATGACAACTTCTTCGTCATTCTAATCAAACCAGGATGAATCGCGATGTAAGAACCTTCATTTGGATACATAAAGTAGTGGAGAATCACCAGGAAGTTGAATAAATCTCATAGGAGTTAGGATGAAGAAGTTATCCCACTTTCAAATAAGGTGATCCCAGTTTCCCTGTTTGGGAATATGACAACTTCTTCGTCATTCTAATCAAACCAGGATGAATCGCGATGTTAAAACCTTGATTTGGATACATAAAGTAGTGGAGAATCACCAGGAAGTTGAATAAATCTCATAGGAGTTAGGATGAAGAAGTTATCCCACTTTCAAATAAGGTGATCCCAGTTTCCCTGTTTGGGAATATGACAACTTCTTCGTCATTCTAATCAAACCAGGATGAATCGCGATGTTAGAACCTTCATTTGGATACATAAAGTAGTGTAGAATCACCAGGAAGTTGAATAAATCTCATAGGAGTTAGGATGAAGAAGTTATCCCACTTTCAAATAAGGTGATCCCAGTTTTCCTGTTTGGGAATATGACAACTTCTTCGTCATTCTAATCAAACCAGGATGAATCGCGATGTAAGAACCTTCATTTGGATACATAAAGTAGTGGAGAATCACCAGGAAGTTGAATAAATCTCATAGGAGTTAGGATGAAGAAGTTATCCCACTTTCAAATAAGGTGATCCCAGTTTCCCTGTTTGGGAATATGACAACTTCTTCGTCATTCTAATCAAACCAGGATGAATCGCGATGTAAGAACCTTCATTTGGATACATAAAGTAGTGGAGAATCACCAGGAAGTTGAATAAATCTCATAGGAGTTAGGATGAAGAAGTTATCCCACTTTCAAATAAGGTGATCCCAGTTTCCCTGTTTGGGAATATGACAACTTCTTCGTCATTCTAATCAAACCAGGATGAATCGCGATGTAAGAACCTTCATTTGGATACATAAAGTAGTGGAGAATCACCAGGAAGTTGAATAAATCTCATAGGAGTTAGGATGAAGAAGTTATCCCACTTTCAAATAAGGTGATCCCAGTTTCCCTGTTTGGGAATATGACAACTTCTTCGTCATTCTAATCAAACCAGGATGAATCGCGATGTAAGAACCTTATTTTGGATACATAAAGTAGTGGAGAATCACCAGGAAGTTGAATAAATCTCATAGGAGTTAGGATGAAGAAGTTATCCCACTTTCAAATAAGGTGATCCCAGTTTTCCTGTTTGGGAATATGAAAACTTCTTCGTCATTCTAATCAAACCAGGATGAATCGCGATGTACAAAGCTTGATTTGGATACATAAAGTAGTGGAGAATCACCAGAAAGTTGAATAAATCTCATAGGAGTTAGGATGAAGAAGTTATCCCACTTTCAAATAAGGTGATCCCAGTTTTCCTGTTTGGGAATATGAAACTTCTTCGTCATCCTAATCAAACCAGGATGAATCGCGATGTTAGAACCTTCATTTGGATACATAAAGTAGTGGAGAATCACCACGAAGTTGAATAAATCTCATAGGAGTTAGGATGAAGAAGTTATCCCACTTTCAAATAAGGTGATCCCAGTTTCCCTGTTTGGGAATATGACAACTTCTTCGTCATTCTAATCAAACCAGGATGAATCGCGATGTAAGAACCTTCATTTGGATACATAAAGTAGTGGAGAATCACCAGGAAGTTGAATAAATCTCATAGGAGTTAGGATGAAGAAGTTATCCCACTTTCAAATAAGGTGATCCCAGTTTCCCTGTTTGGGAATATGACAACTTCTTCGACATTCTAATCAAACCAGGATGAATCGCGATGTACAAAGCTTTATTTAGATACATAGAGTAGTGGAGAATCACCAGGAAGTTGAATAAATCTCATAGGAGTTAGAATGAAGAAGTTATCTCACTTTCAAATAAGGTGATCCCAGTTTCCCTGTTTGGGAATATGACAACTTCTTCGACATTCTAATCAAACCAGGATGAATCGCGATGTACAAAGCTTGATTTGGATACATAAAGTAGTGGAGAATCACCCGGAATTTGAATAAATCTCATAGGAGTTAGGATGAAGAAGTTATCCCACTTTCAAATAAGGTGATCCCAGTTTCCCTGTTTGGGAATATGACAACTTCTTCGTCATCCTAATCAAACCAGAATGAATCGCGATGTTAGAACCTTCATTTGGATACATAAAGTAGTGTAGAATCACCAGGAAGTTGAATAAATCTCATAGGAGTTAGGATGAAGAAGTTATCCCAGTTTCCCTGTTTGGGAATATTACAACTTATTCGTCATTCTAATCAAACCAGGATGAATCGCGATGTAAGAACCTTCATTTGGATACATCAAGTAGTGGAGAATCACAAGGAAGTTGAATAAATCTCATAGGAGTTAGGATGAAGAAGTTATCCCACTTTCAAATAAGGTGATCCCAGTTTTCCTGTTTGGGAATATGAAAATTTCTTCGTCATTCTAATCAAACCAGGATGAATCGCGATGTACAAAGCTTGATTTGGATACATAAAGTAGTGGAGAATCACCCGAAATTTGAATAAATCTCATAGGAGTTAGGATGAAGAAGTTATCCTACTTTCAAATAAGGTGATCCCAGTTTTCCTGTTTGGGAATATGAATACTTCTTCGTCATCCTATTCAAACCAGGTTGAATCGCGATGTTAGAACCTTCATTTGGATACATAAAGTAGTGTAGAATCACCACGAAGTTGAATAAATCTGATAGGAGTTAGGATGAAGAAGTTATCACACTTTCAAATAAGGTGATCCCAGTTTCCCTGTTTGGGAATATGACAACTTCTTCGTCATTCTAATCAAACCAGGATGAATCGCGATGTAAGAACCTTCATTTGGATACATAAAGTAGTGGAGAATCTCCAGGAAGTTGAATAAATCTCATAGGAGTTAGGATGAAGAAGTTATCCCACTTTCAAATAAGGTGATCCCAGTTTCCCTGTTTGGGAATATGACATCTTCTTCGACATTCTAATCAAACCAGGATGAATCGCGATGTACAAAGCTTTATTTAGATACATAGAGTAGTGGAGAATCACCAGGAAGTTGAATAAATCTCATAGGAGTTAGAATGAAGAAGTTATCTCACTTTCAAATAAGGTGATCCCAGTTTCCCTGTTTGGGAATATGACAACTTCTTCGACATTCTAATCAAACCAGGATGAGTCGCGATGTACAAAGCTTGATTTGGATACATAAAGTAATGGAGAATCACCCGGAATTTGAATAAATCTCATAGGAGTTAGGATGAAGAAGTTATCCCACTTTCAAATAAGGTGATCCCAGTTTCCCTGTTTGGGAATGAGAATACTTCTTCGTCATCCTAATCAAACCAGAATGAATCGCGATGTTAGAACCTTCATTTGGATACATAAAGTAGTATAGAATCACCAGGAAGTTGAATAAATTGTTGAACTGAAGAGAAGATAGAGCTTCTACAATAATAGGGAAAGCTCTAGAAGATATCCAGAAGAGTTCAATGAAGCTTCAGAAGTGTTCTGAAGTAATTACCATGTGATGTTAAGTCTAGGAAAGACTTAGACTGATCATGTGAAGGCTTTGGAGGAGTTTGGGAGAGAAAGGTTGATAGTGCAAAGATAGGGATGACCATGTACGGCCGATGGTACCGATGGTACGGATGGTACGGCCGGGCAAGGACATGGGTGATCCAAATGAGTTCTATCAGGTCTTGGGATGGTTAAGCTATGGAGAAGAGGTTGACACATCACATATGATCAAGACTTGGGTATAAGTCACAAGGAACCGTGTGGTACAAGGTTGCCTTGTAGTACAAGCAATAAAGAAGTATGGATGAGATCATAAGTGATTGTGGATACATTAATCAATCCGTTGGAGTGGTTTGTATGCATAAGGATAAGGAGCTAGCTGTGGATAAGAAGCTAGCTGTAAAGTAAAAGCAAAAGCAAAAGGCAAAGGCAAAAGGAGAAGCATGAATCTGGTCACATAAGGAGCAAGATACATTGGCGCCTTCAGTCTCCTTTTGCCTCAGTTTAAATCAACCAATTACAAGACAAGCTGCCAAGACCAAAGACCAGTCTCCCCTCATCCAGGCCGTCCATCACTCAAGTTAATATCAGCCTTAGGATATAGGTTTATGATTGTGCAAAGTGTAGAGCCATATATAAGCCAAGCATTGGCGATTGTAAAGAATTAAGTGAGTAAGGGGGTTTCCCTTCTCCTTCATGAAACTAAGTCTTGTTCTTGAATCTAAACACCAATCTCTAGTCTCTTATTCTCTCATTCTCTCTAGTCTCTTAATCTTTGTTTCTAAGTCTTTTATACACTCTCATTAATCCCTCTTTCTAAATTACCTAGAACAAGCTCTAATCTTTCTCTATTTGAGTTTATACACACACACATACAATCAGAGTAAAGATCTCTATAAAAATCATATGGTATCAGAGCCAGGTTCATCAGATCCTGAGCTGTAGCTTCTGTAAATCACTTGCTCTCACCTCAGCTCAAAATCCAAACCCTTGAAGAACTCTCCATCCGTTCAGTTTCTTGTGAACAAGAAAGGCTGAAGCTTGGCGAGTCTCTTGGTACCTCATCCCGTCTTTCAGCCAGTCATATCAGTACCTGATGAAGAGGTTGATGGAAGCAAAGGAGGATGAAGAGGCCTAGATGTCTTCAAGTCAAAACTCCTTTTACTTGCCCTTGAAGCAACTCTCATCTGTCCGGCTACAAGAAATGAAGATCCAAAGCTGTTGGCGGGTTGATGAATGAGGAAAGGAGGAGTCTTTTGAGTTATTGGTACAAGATGGTGGCTATGTACTGGAAGAGAGAGAGATTGGCGACAAGCTAGACTCTCAGATACAACAAAAGCCAAGGCTGTGTCATAAAATGCAAAAGGAATCAACCTGGTTCCTTGTTGTAAGCGATTCTATAAACCATCTTGATAATGAGCTTGTGTTGTTGACTGATTGTGATGTTGTGATGTGATTGGAAACCTGAGGATTGTTTTAAAAGATTGCTAAACTGAAGTTGTTTTAGAATCTGTCCCAGGATACTTTAAAAGTCTTGTTTGGGTATTGAAATTGTTTAATATGCTTAGCTCCGGTTCATAGTGATGCTTGTTATGATTAATTAAATCTACTTGCATACATGGAGTGAAACCGAATTTAAAGCTGCTGCATATAGTCTTGGGGCTATCTTACATTGAAGCATTAAATTCATGTATAAGTGCCGAGTAAAGAAGCTCTTAAGAGTGCCTAAGTAAGTTGTCTTGAATCTGTTAGGATCTTGCTTGTACTTAGAGATTTAGCTTGCAAAGAATAGAACTTGATAATGCCTTGTGTCTATCTGTTGCATTGCTTGTGATATTGGGAATCAAACTTGATGATTTATTAATCAAGATTTGACATCAATACTATTGAAAATGGTTAAATGCTTAGTGTCAGTTCTAAATTATCTTGTCTTGTTAAGATGATAGATTATGTTATCTAATCATGCTTGCTTTCATGAGTTAGAAACTGAGTAAGATTAATGCATGTTGCCTTGTTGCTGCCTTGTATTGTTGCATTTAGATCAAAGTCTAAGTTGCAGATTAAGGAGTGATTAAAATTGCCTAAATACGTTGACTTGAATCTGATAAGGTCTTGCTTTGTAATTAGAGAATGGTTGCTTGCATAGATAAGAACTTGACATTGTTTTGATTCTATCTAATGCTATAAAGCTTGAGACATTGGTGATCAAACTTGATGAAGTCAAGGATTGATCCCAATGCAATTGTGTCTTATCTTTGCTGGAGTTTGAGTGGTGTTTCAGGTTCACAAGAAGTGTTCTTTGCTCACCATCCATCCAAGTAGAAGAGGAAGACTTTGCCATTGTTAAAGCAATGGAGAAAGACTTGTGTGTATGGCCGGTTGAGATAGCGCAGCTAGTGATAGTGATGTGCTCCTGGTTCATGGAGACACACAAGTAAAGGTCATCACCTAAGTCTTGGGGAGACTGATGACCTGAAGGCATTGGAGCTGAAGGCAATGGCAGATCGGTTGGGTTAAGCGCAGCTGTAGGTAGTGATGCGCTCCCGGTTTGAAGTCTCATTGAGGCTCACTTCAAGCTTGCACCTATACTAAGTCAAGCTTCAGGTGTGGATTCAAGTGAGCTACCAGAAGATCCTCTAAGCTCAATGACCTGGTTCCTCAAGGCCATTGCAAGCTGATCATGTGTAGATGCAGCCGAAGTAGAGGGAAGAAGAAAGCGACTCAATGAGCTTCTAATAAGAAGTACTTGGAGAGTAAGCTGAGGTATCTCCTCAGTGCAATGGTGGTTAAGTGGGAAGTAAGCATCAAGTCTGAAGAAGATGGAGGTGTTCCCACAAGGTTGTTCATGAAGCTTAGTAAGCGCTCACCTTCAAGCTTGGACCTTCCCTATACTCGGTCTCAAGCTTGAGAAGGAGTGTTAGTGAGCTTGTGTGATGAAAGGAGAAGCTGTTAAGCTTAGCAAGTGAGGACTCAAGTGGCAAAATGAAGAGACCACTCCTCACCATCTTAAACAAGGGAGTAAACCTAGTCTCATCTATTTTTAATATAGAGTTTATAGCTTCTAGTAGAATGTCTAGGCTAATTGCACTGGAAATATTTTGCTGCTGCATTGTCTTATTGATATTAAGTAATGTCTAGAGTCCCAAAATCTCATGTTCTTTTCATTGCATTGTCTTGTGTATTGCCATAGCTTGAAATCATCATGAATGTGTTGTAGAATTGAGTAGGATGTCTCTGCTGCTTGCATCATGATTGATAAGCTGTTTTGCATACATAAGCATGTCTCATACTGTCTAAGTTCAATCCTATTCTTGTCTGATGCTATTGCCTATGTTTAATCCATCATTGATTGTCTTGCATCAATTAGAAACTATCTAAGTTGCTTGCATCATTGGTAGTGATTGGAACTGTTGTGCATTGCTTTAATATTGCTCTCGGATTGAACCTGATGCATTCATATAGCTAATGCTTTAAGATTGTGCATTCATGTACTGATGCATTTAAAAATGAGCCTAAATTGTCAGTGTATTGTTTAAAGCTTGCATTGTCATTTTAGAGATTTAAAACTGCTTTGGCAAGAACAAGGTTTATATATTGTTGTGGCATTGGTGATCAAACAGGATGGATGATCTTAGGTTGATCCCAATGGGATGATCTGATCTTGCATTGAGTTGTGGTGGTGTTAGGTACACAAGGAATGTGATACATGTAACTCGCCAACAACCAAGAATGTAAAGACAAAGGTGTGCCATTGCATAATACCATTGGACATATCTAGTCCTTAGTCTACAGGAAGTGTAGCATGGGTCATTATGCAATGAGAGGTGTGTCTTGTGAGACTCTCTATGGTGATTCAAACACCCTAGTTCCTGGTTAAGGAAGAGAGTAAACTCATGAGAAGAAAGCTATCATGAAAGATGATAGTTATTAGACCATGGAGATGCATAGGATCATCACAAGCTTAGCTCCTTCTAGTCTCGGTTCTAAGCTTGAGGGGGAGTCTTAATGCATATGATCCATGGTCAGTAACAAGTCTTTGCAAAGGCTTCTACAAAGGATCAACAACCGGGCCAAGTCAGTGGCGTGACTAGGCAAAGAGGCTGTTCAGAGCGGCCTTGGCAAGTGAGGGAGAAGGCTCTCCATCAATGCGGCTTCAATGAGAGGTGATTGAGGAGAAGCTGATACATTCATTCTGCCTTTCCAAGAAGTTGATGATGCCATGAAGATGGTGCATTGGCCGAGTTAGAAAACTCACAAAAACACAAGGGAAGTTCCCTTAGACTTTTAAACTCTTTCTTCAAATCTTTTTCATTCATCTTATTCATTGCTTGTGCTTGAAAAGATACTTAAAATGATTATGATTGAATTGTGAGATTGTGTGCATCAAGTGTGATGCAGGATATTCATTTTCTTGGTTTTGATAGGTACTGATGCACCTTTGGGATAATGTATCAGGTACCATTACTTGAGCCTCACTAAAGATGATCCTGGTCATTTCCTAGCTTCTGTAAGGTGACTGCGAAGTCTGTTGAGAGGGGGAGATCCAAACCAGTTCTATGAAGAGGGCAAGCCATGTGTGAAGTGTTGATCAGCCTCACTGGTGTTTTGAAGATGATCTGGTTGTGTCCTAGCTTCTCTAAGATTGCTGTGAAGTCAGTTGAGAGGGGGAGACTTCAAACCGGTTCCATGAAGAGGTGAAGTTGAAGTGTGAAGTGTGCGCAAAGCTGTGAAGAGTTGCTGCACCAATTAGGCCGTGATCCGGAGCTTCTTGTGTCCAACCACACTGGTTCTAAGGCACAAGAGCTGACTGGCCAATCCCTAGGCTTTGGAGAGCTCTACTCTTTTTCCCTTGCAAGGTTTTGTCCCAATGGGTTTTCCTTGTAAGGTTTTTAATGAGGGAGACTCTTCAGAGTTCCAAGCTTGGCTTAGGATCTCCTAAAGTCAAGCTTGAGGGGGAGTGTTGAACTGAAGAGAAGATAGAGCTTGTACAATAATAGGGAAAGCTCTAGAAGATGTCCAGAAGAGTTCAATCAAGCTTCAGAAGTGTTCTGAAGTAATTACCATGTGAAGTTAAGTCTAGGAAAGACTTAGACTGATCATGTGAAGGCTTTGGAGGAGTTTGGGAGAGAAAGGTTGATAGTGCAAAGATAGGGATGACCATGTACGGCCGATGGTACCGATGGTACGGATGGTACGGCCAGGCAAGGACATGGGTGATCCAAATGAGTTCTATCAGGTCTTGGGATGGTTAAGCTATGGAGAAGAGGTTGACACATCACATATGATCAAGACTTGGGTATAAGTCACAAGGAACCGTGTGGTACAAGGTTGCCTTGTAGTACAAGCAATAAAGAAGTATGGATGAGATCATAAGTGATGTGGATACATTAATCAATCCGTTGGAGTGGTTTGTATGCAAAAGGAATATGCTGAGCAGCTTGTGTGGATAAGGAGCTAGCTGTGGATAAGAAGCTAGCTGTAAAGTAAAACCAAAAGCAAAAGGCAAAGGCAAAAGGAGAAGCATGAATCTGGTCACATAAGGAGCAAGATACATTGGCGCCTTCAGTCTCCTTTTGCCTCAGTTTGAATCAACCAATTACAAGACAAGCTGCCAAGACCAAAGACCAGTCTCCCCTCATCCAGGCCGTCCATCACTCAAGTTAATATCAGCCTTAGGATATAGGTTTATGATATTGCAAATTGTAGAGCCATATATAAGCCAAGCATTGGCGATTGTAAAGAATTAAGTGAGTAAGGGGGTTTCCCTTCTCCTTCATGAAACTAAGTCTTGTTCTTGAATCTAAACACCAATCTCTAGTCTCTTATTCTCTCAGTCTCTCTAGTCTCTTAATCTTTGTTCCTAAGTCTTTTATACACTCTCATTAATCCCTCTTTCTAAATTACCTAGAACAAGCTCTAATCTTTCTCTATTTGAGTTTATACACACACACATACAATCAGAGTAAAGATCTCTATAAAAATCATATGGTATCAGAGCCAGGTTCATCAGATCCTGAGCTGTAGCTTCTGTAAATCACTTGCTCTCACCTCAGCTCAAAATCCAAACCCTTGAAGAACTCTCCATCCGTTCAGTTTCTTGTGAACAAGAAAGGCTGAAGCTTGGCGAGTCTCTTGGTACCTCATCCCGTCTTTCAGCCAGTCATATCAGTACCTGATGAAGAGGTTGATGGAAGCAAAGGAGGATGAAGAGGCCTAGATGTCTTCAAGTCAAAACTCCTTTTACTTGCCCTTCAAGCAACTCTCATCTATCCGGCTACAAGAAATGAAGATCCAAAGCTGTTGGCGGGTTGATGAATGAGGAAAGGAGGAGTCTTTTGAGTTATTGGTACAAGATGGTGGCTATGTACTGGAAGAGAGAGAGATTGGCGACAAGCTAGACTCTCAGATACAACAAAAGCCAAGGCTGTGTCATAAAATGCAAAAGGAATCAACCTGGTTCCTTGTTGTAAGCGTTTCTATAAACCATCTTGATAATGAGCTTGTGTTGTTGACTGATTGTGATGTTGTGATGTGATTGGAAACCTGAGGATTGTTTTAAAAGATTGCTAAACTGAAGTTGCTTTAGAATCTGTCCCATGATACTTTAAAAGTCTTGTTTGGGTATTGAAATTGTTTAATATGCTTAGCTCCGGTTCATAGTGATGCTTGTTATGATTAATTAAATCTACTTGCATACATGGAGTGAAACCAAATTTAAAGCTGCTGCATATAGTCTTGGGGCTATCTTACATTGAAGCATTAAATTCATGTCTAAGTGCTGAGTAAAGAAGCTCTTAAGAGTGCCTAAGTAAGTTGTCTTGAATCTGTTAGGATCTTGCTTGTACTTAGAGATTTAGCTTGCAAAGAATAGAACTTGATAATGCCTTGTGTCTATCTGTTGCATTGCTTGTGATATTGGGAATCAAACTTGATGATTTATTAATCAAGATTTGACATCAATACTATTGAAAATGGTTAAATGCTTAGTGTCAGTTCTAAATTATCTTGTCTTGTTAAGATGATAGATTATGTTATCTAATCATGTTTGCTTTCATGAGTTAGAAACTGAGTAAGATTAATGCATGTTGCCTTGTTGCTGCCTTGTATTGTTGCATTTAGATCAAAGTCTAAGTTGCAGATTAAGGAGTGATTAAAATTGCCTAAATACGTTGACTTGAATCTGATAAGGTCTTGCTTTGTAATTAGAGAATGGTTGCTTGCATAGATAAGAACTTGACATTGTTTTGATTCTATCTAATGCTATAAAGCTTGAGACATTGGTGATCAAACTTGATGAAGTCAAGGATTGATCCCAATGCAATTGTGTCTTATCTTTGCTGGAGTTTGAGTGGTGTTTCAGGTTCACAAGAAGTGTTCTTTGCTCACCATCCATCCAAGTAGAAGAGGAAGACTTTGCCATTGTTAAAGCAATGGAGAAAGACTTGTGTGTATGGCCGGTTGAGATAGCGCAGCTAGTGATAGTGATGTGCTCCTGGTTCATGGAGACACACAAGTAAAGGTCATCACCTAAGTCTTGGGGAGACTGATGACCTGAAGGCATTGGAGCTGAAGGCAATGGCAGATCGGTTGGGTTAAGCGCAGCTGTAGGTAGTGATGCGCTCCCGGTTTGAAGTCTCATTGAGGCTCACTTCAAGCTTGCACCTATACTAAGTCAAGCTTCAGGTGTGGATTCAAGTGAGCTACCAGAAGATCCTCTAAGCTCAATGACCTGGTTCCTCAAGGCCATTGCAAGCTGATCATGTGTAGATGCAGCCGAAGTAGAGGGAAGAAGAAAGCGACTCAATGAGCTTCTAATAAGAAGTACTTGGAGAGTAAGCTGAGGTATCTCCTCAGTGCAATGGTGGTTAAGTGGGAAGTAAGCATCAAGTCTGAAGAAGATGGAGGTGTTCCCACAAGGTTGTTCATGAAGCTTAGTAAGCGCTCACCTTCAAGCTTGGACCTTCCCTATACTCGGTCTCAAGCTTGAGAAGGAGTGTTAGTGAGCTTGTGTGATGAAAGGAGAAGCTGTTAAGCTTAGCAAGTGAGGACTCAAGTGGCAAAATGAAGAGACCACTCCTCACCATCTTAAACAAGGGAGTAAACCTAGTCTCATCTATTTTTAATATAGAGTTTATAGCTTCTAGTAGAATGTCTAGGCTAATTGCACTGGAAATATTTTGCTGCTGCATTGTCTTATTGATATTAAGTAATGTCTAGAGTCCCAAAATCTCATGTTCTTTTCATTGCATTGTCTTGTGTATTGCCATAGCTTGAAATCATCATGAATGTGTTGTAGAATTGAGTAGGATGTCTCTGCTGCTTGCATCATGATTGATAAGCTGTTTTGCATACATAAGCATGTCTCATACTGTCTAAGTTCAATCCTATTCTTGTCTGATGCTATTGCCTATGTTTAATCCATCATTGATTGTCTTGCATCAATTAGAAACTATCTAAGTTGCTTGCATCATTGGTAGTGATTGGAACTGTTGTGCATTGCTTAATATTGCTCTCGGATTGAACCTGATGCATTCATATAGCTAATGCTTTAAGATTGTGCATTCATGTACTGATGCATTTAAAAATGAGCCTAAATTGTCAGTGTATTGTTTAAAGCTTGCATTGTCATTTTAGAGATTTAAAACTGCTTTGGCAAGAACAAGGTTTATATATTGTTGTGGCATTGGTGATCAAACAGGATGGATGATCTTAGGTTGATCCCAATGGGATGATCTGATCTTGCATTGAGTTGTGGTGGTGTTAGGTACACAAGGAATGTGATACATGTAACTCGCCAACAACCAAGAATGTAAAGACAAAGGTGTGCCATTGCATAATACCATTGGACATATCTAGTCCTTAGTCTACAGGAAGTGTAGCATGGGTCATTATGCAATGAGAGGTGTGTCTTGTGAGACTCTCTATGGTGATTCAAACACCCTAGTTCCTGGTTAAGGAAGAGAGTAAACTCATGAGAAGAAAGCTATCATGAAAGATGATAGTTATTAGACCATGGAGATGCATAGGATCATCACAAGCTTAGCTCCTTCTAGTCTCGGTTCTAAGCTTGAGGGGGAGTCTTAATGCATATGATCCATGGTCAGTAACAAGTCTTTGCAAAGGCTTCTACAAAGGATCAACAACCGGGCCAAGTCAGTGGCGTGACTAGGCAAAGAGGCTGTTCAGAGCGGCCTTGGCAAGTGAGGGAGAAGGCTCTCCATCAATGCGGCTTCAATGAGAGGTGATTGAGGAGAAGCTTATACATTCATTCTGCCTTTCCAAGAAGTTGATGATGCCATGAAGATGGTGCATTGGCCGAGTTAGAAAACTCACAAAAACACAAGGGAAGTTCCCTTAGACTTTTAAACTCTTTCTTCAAATCTTTTTCATTCATCTTATTCATTGCTTGTGCTTGAAAAGATACTTAAAATGATTATGATTGAATTGTGAGATTGTGTGCATCAAGTGTGATGCAGGATATTCATTTTCTTGGTTTTGATAGGTACTGATGCACCTTTGGGATAATGTATCAGGTACCATTACTTGAGCCTCACTAAAGATGATCCTGGTCATTTCCTAGCTTCTGTAAGGTGACTGCGAAGTCTGTTGAGAGGGGGAGATCCAAACCAGTTCTATGAAGAGGGCAAGCCATGTGTGAAGTGTTGATCAGCCTCACTGGTGTTTTGAAGATGATCTGGTTGTGTCCTAGCTTCTCTAAGATTGCTGTGAAGTCAGTTGAGAGGGGGAGACTTCAAACCGGTTCCATGAAGAGGTGAAGTTGAAGTGTGAAGTGTGCGCAAAGCTGTGAAGAGTTGCTGCACCAATTAGGCCGTGATCCGGAGCTTCTTGTGTCCAACCACACTGGTTCTAAGGCACAAGAGCTGACTGGCCAATCCCTAGGCTTTGGAGAGCTCTACTCTTTTTCCCTTGCAAGGTTTTGTCCCAATGGGTTTTCCTTGTAAGGTTTTTAATGAGGGAGACTCTTCAGAGTTCCAAGCTTGGCTTAGGATCTCCTAAAGTCAAGCTTGAGGGGGAGTGTTGAACTGAAGAGAAGATAGAGCTTGTACAATAATAGGGAAAGCTCTAGAAGATGTCCAGAAGAGTTCAATCAAGCTTCAGAAGTGTTCTGAAGTAATTACCATGTGAAGTTAAGTCTAGGAAAGACTTAGACTGATCATGTGAAGGCTTTGGAGGAGTTTGGGAGAGAAAGGTTGATAGTGCAAAGATAGGGATGACCATGTACGGCCGATGGTACCGATGGTACGGATGGTACGGCCAGGCAAGGACATGGGTGATCCAAATGAGTTCTATCAGGTCTTGGGATGGTTAAGCTATGGAGAAGAGGTTGACACATCACATATGATCAAGACTTGGGTATAAGTCACAAGGAACCGTGTGGTACAAGGTTGCCTTGTAGTACAAGCAATAAAGAAGTATGGATGAGATCATAAGTGATGTGGATACATTAATCAATCCGTTGGAGTGGTTTGTATGCAAAAGGAATATGCTGAGCAGCTTGTGTGGATAAGGAGCTAGCTGTGGATAAGAAGCTAGCTGTAAAGTAAAACCAAAAGCAAAAGGCAAAGGCAAAAGGAGAAGCATGAATCTGGTCACATAAGGAGCAAGATACATTGGCGCCTTCAGTCTCCTTTTGCCTCAGTTTGAATCAACCAATTACAAGACAAGCTGCCAAGACCAAAGACCAGTCTCCCCTCATCCAGGCCGTCCATCACTCAAGTTAATATCAGCCTTAGGATATAGGTTTATGATATTGCAAATTGTAGAGCCATATATAAGCCAAGCATTGGCGATTGTAAAGAATTAAGTGAGTAAGGGGGTTTCCCTTCTCCTTCATGAAACTAAGTCTTGTTCTTGAATCTAAACACCAATCTCTAGTCTCTTATTCTCTCAGTCTCTCTAGTCTCTTAATCTTTGTTCCTAAGTCTTTTATACACTCTCATTAATCCCTCTTTCTAAATTACCTAGAACAAGCTCTAATCTTTCTCTATTTGAGTTTATACACACACACATACAATCAGAGTAAAGATCTCTATAAAAATCATATGGTATCAGAGCCAGGTTCATCAGATCCTGAGCTGTAGCTTCTGTAAATCACTTGCTCTCACCTCAGCTCAAAATCCAAACCCTTGAAGAACTCTCCATCCGTTCAGTTTCTTGTGAACAAGAAAGGCTGAAGCTTGGCGAGTCTCTTGGTACCTCATCCCGTCTTTCAGCCAGTCATATCAGTACCTGATGAAGAGGTTGATGGAAGCAAAGGAGGATGAAGAGGCCTAGATGTCTTCAAGTCAAAACTCCTTTTACTTGCCCTTGAAGCAACTCTCATCTATCCGGCTACAAGAAATGAAGATCCAAAGCTGTTGGCGGGTTGATGAATGAGGAAAGGAGGAGTCTTTTGAGTTATTGGTACAAGATGGTGGCTATGTACTGGAAGAGAGAGAGATTGGCGACAAGCTAGACTCTCAGATACAACAAAAGCCAAGGCTGTGTCATAAAATGCAAAAGGAATCAACCTGGTTCCTTGTTGTAAGCGATTCTATAAACCATCTTGATAATGAGCTTGTGTTGTTGACTGATTGTGATGTTGTGATGTGATTGGAAACCTGAGGATTGTTTTAAAAGATTGCTAAACTGAAGTTGCTTTAGAATCTGTCCCATGATACTTTAAAAGTCTTGTTTGGGTATTGAAATTGTTTAATATGCTTAGCTCCTGTTCATAGTGATGCTTGTTATGATTAATTAAATCTACTTGCATACATGGAGTGAAACCAAATTTAAAGCTGCTGCATATAGTCTTGGGGCTATCTTACATTGAAGCATTAAATTCATGTCTAAGTGCTGAGTAAAGAAGCTCTTAAGAGTGCCTAAGTAAGTTGTCTTGAATCTGTTAGGATCTTGCTTGTACTTAGAGATTTAGCTTGCAAAGAATAGAACTTGATAATGCCTTGTGTCTATCTGTTGCATTGCTTGTGATATTGGGAATCAAACTTGATGATTATTAATCAAGATTTGACATCAATACTATTGAAAATGGTTAAATGCTTAGTGTCAGTTCTAAATTATCTTGTCTTGTTAAGATGATAGATTATGTTATCTAATCATGTTTGCTTTCATGAGTTAGAACTGAGTAAGATTAATGCATGTTGCCTTGTTGCTGCCTTGTATTGTTGCATTTAGATCAAAGTCTAAGTTGCAGATTAAGGAGTGATTAAAATTGCCTAAATACGTTGACTTGAATCTGATAAGGTCTTGCTTTGTAATTAGAGAATGGTTGCTTGCATAGATAAGAACTTGACATTGTTTTGATTCTATCTAATGCTATAAAGCTTGAGACATTGGTGATCAAACTTGATGAAGTCAAGGATTGATCCCAATGCAATTGTGTCTTATCTTTGCTGGAGTTTGAGTGGTGTTTCAGGTTCACAAGAAGTGTTCTTTGCTCACCATCCATCCAAGTAGAAGAGGAAGACTTTGCCATTGTTAAAGCAATGGAGAAAGACTTGTGTGTATGGCCGGTTGAGATAGCGCAGCTAGTGATAGTGATGTGCTCCTGGTTCATGGAGACACACAAGTAAAGGTCATCACCTAAGTCTTGGGGAGACTGATGACCTGAAGGCATTGGAGCTGAAGGCAATGGCAGATCGGTTGGGTTAAGCGCAGCTGTAGGTAGTGATGCGCTCCCGGTTTGAAGTCTCATTGAGGCTCACTTCAAGCTTGCACCTATACTAAGTCAAGCTTCAGGTGTGGATTCAAGTGAGCTACCAGAAGATCCTCTAAGCTCAATGACCTGGTTCCTCAAGGCCATTGCAAGCTGATCATGTGTAGATGCAGCCGAAGTAGAGGGAAGAAGAAAGCGACTCAATGAGCTTCTAATAAGAAGTACTTGGAGAGTAAGCTGAGGTATCTCCTCAGTGCAATGGTGGTTAAGTGGGAAGTAAGCATCAAGTCTGAAGAAGATGGAGGTGTTCCCACAAGGTTGTTCATGAAGCTTAGTAAGCGCTCACCTTCAAGCTTGGACCTTCCCTATACTCGGTCTCAAGCTTGAGAAGGAGTGTTAGTGAGCTTGTGTGATGAAAGGAGAAGCTGTTAAGCTTAGCAAGTGAGGACTCAAGTGGCAAAATGAAGAGACCACTCCTCACCATCTTAAACAAGGGAGTAAACCTAGTCTCATCTATTTTTAATATAGAGTTTATAGCTTCTAGTAGAATGTCTAGGCTAATTGCACTGGAAATATTTTGCTGCTGCATTGTCTTATTGATATTAAGTAATGTCTAGAGTCCCAAAATCTCATGTTCTTTTCATTGCATTGTCTTGTGTATTGCCATAGCTTGAAATCATCATGAATGTGTTGTAGAATTGAGTAGGATGTCTCTGCTGCTTGCATCATGATTGATAAGCTGTTTGCATACATAAGCATGTCTCATACTGTCTAAGTTCAATCCTATTCTTGTCTGATGCTATTGCCTATGTTTAATCCATCATTGATTGTCTTGCATCAATTAGAAACTATCTAAGTTGCTTGCATCATTGGTAGTGATTGGAACTGTTGTGCATTGCTTTAATATTGCTCTCGGATTGAACCTGATGCATTCATATAGCTAATGCTTTAAGATTGTGCATTCATGTACTGATGCATTTAAAAATGAGCCTAAATTGTCAGTGTATTGTTTAAAGCTTGCATTGTCATTTTAGAGATTTAAAACTGCTTTGGCAAGAACAAGGTTTATATATTGTTGTGGCATTGGTGATCAAACAGGATGGATGATCTTAGGTTGATCCCAATGGGATGATCTGATCTTGCATTGAGTTGTGGTGGTGTTAGGTACACAAGGAATGTGATACATGTAACTCGCCAACAACCAAGAATGTAAAGACAAAGGTGTGCCATTGCATAATACCATTGGACATATCTAGTCCTTAGTCTACAGGAAGTGTAGCATGGGTCATTATGCAATGAGAGGTGTGTCTTGTGAGACTCTCTATGGTGATTCAAACACCCTAGTTCCTGGTTAAGGAAGAGAGTAAACTCATGAGAAGAAAGCTATCATGAAAGATGATAGTTATTAGACCATGGAGATGCATAGGATCATCACAAGCTTAGCTCCTTCTAGTCTCGGTTCTAAGCTTGAGGGGGAGTCTTAATGCATATGATCCCTGGTCAGTAACAAGTCTTTGCAAAGGCTTCTACAAAGGATCATCAACCGGGCCAAGTCAGTGGCGTGACTAGGCAAGAGGCTGTTCAGAGCGGCCTTGGCAAGTGAGGGAGAAGGCTCTCCATCAATGCGGCTTCAATGAGAGGTGATTGAGGAGAAGCTGATACATTCATTCTGCCTTTCCAAGAAGTTGATGATGCCATGAAGATGGTGCATTGGCCGAGTTAGAAAACTCACAAAAACACAAGGGAAGTTCCCTTAGACTTTTAAACTCTTTCTTCAAATCTTTTTCATTCATCTTATTCATTGCTTGTGCTTGAAAAGATACTTAAAATGATTATGATTGAATTGTGAGATTGTGTGCATCAAGTGTGATGCAGGATATTCATTTTCTTGGTTTTGATAGGTACTGATGCACCTTTGGGATAATGTATCAGGTACCATTACTTGAGCCTCACTAAAGATGATCCTGGTCATTTCCTAGCTTCTGTAGGTGACTGCGAAGTCTGTTGAGAGGGGGAGATCCAAACCAGTTCTATGAAGAGGGCAAGCCATGTGTGAAGTGTTGATCAGCCTCACTGGTGTTTTGAAGATGATCTGGTGTGTCCTAGCTTCTCTAAGATTGCTGTGAAGTCAGTTGAGAGGGGGAGACTTCAAACCGGTTCCATGAAGAGGTGAAGTTGAAGTGTGAAGTGTGCGCAAAGCTGTGAAGAGTTGCTGCACCAATTAGGCCGTGATCCGGAGCTTCTTGTGTCCAACCACACTGGTTCTAAGGCACAAGAGCTGACTGGCCAATCCCTAGGCTTTGGAGAGCTCTACTCTTTTTCCCTTGCAAGGTTTTGTCCCAATGGGTTTTCCTTGTAAGGTTTTAATGAGGGAGACTCTTCAGAGTTCCAAGCTTGGCTTAGGATCTCCTAAAGTCAAGCTTGAGGGGGAGTGTTGAACTGAAGAGAAGATAGAGCTTGTACAATAATAGGGAAAGCTCTAGAAGATGTCCAGAAGAGTTCAATCAAGCTTCAGAAGTGTACTGAAGTAATTACCATGTGAAGTTAAGTCTAGGAAAGACTTAGACTGATCATGTGAAGGCTTTGGAGGAGTTTGGGAGAGAAAGGTTGATAGTGCAAAGATAGGGATGACCATGTACGGCCGATGGTACCGATGGTACGGATGGTACGGCCAGGCAAGGACATGGGTGATCCAAATGAGTTTATCAGGTCTTGGGATGGTTAAGCTATGGAGAAGAGGTTGACACTCACATATGATCAAGACTTGGGTATAAGTCACAAGGACCGTGTGGTACAAGGTTGCCTTGTAGTACAAGCAATAAAGAAGTATGGATGAGATCATAAGTGATGTGGATACATTAATCAATCCGTTGGAGTGGTTTGTATGCAAAAGGAAATGCTGAGCAGCTGTGTGGATAAGGAGCTAGCTGTGGATAAGAAGCTAGCTGTAAAGTAAAAGCAAAAGCAAAAGGTAAAGGCAAAAGGAGAAGCATGAATCTGGTCACATAAGGAGCAAGATACATTGGCGCCTTCAGTCTCCTTTTGCCTCAGTTTGAATCAACCAATTACAAGACAAGCTGCCAAGACCAAAGACCAGTCTCCCCTCATCCAGGCCGTCCATCACTCAAGTTAATATCAGCCTTAGGATATAGGTTTATGATATTGCAAATTGTAGAGCCATATATAAGCCAAGCATTGGCGATTGTAAAAGATTAAGTGAGTAAGGGGGTTCCCTTCTCCTTCATGAAACTAAGTCTTGTTCTTGAATCTAAACACCAATCTCTAGTCTCTTATTCTCTCAGTCTCTCTAGTCTCTTAATCTTTGTTCCTAAGTCTTTTATACACTCTCATTAATCCCTCTTTCTAAATTACCTAGAACAAGCTCTAATCTTTCTCTATTTGAGTTTATACACACACACATACAATCAGAGTAAAGATCTCTATAAAAATCATATTGGTATCAGAAGCCAGGTTCATCAGATCCTGAGCTGTAGCTTCTGTAAATCACTTCTCACCTCAGTCAAAATCAAACCAGGATGAATCTCCATCCGTTCAGCCTATCCCACTTTCAAATAAGGTGATCCCCGTTTCCTGTTTGGAATATGACAACTTCTTCGTCATTCTAATCAAACCAGGATGAATCGCGATGTACAAAGCTTGATTTAGATACATAAAGTAGTGGAGAATCACCAGGAAGTTGAATAAATCTCATAGGAGTTAGGATGAAGAAGCTATCCACTTCAATAGGTGATCCCAGTTCCCTGTTTGGAATATGACAACTTCTGTCATTCTAATCAAACCGGATGAATCGCGATTGTTGTAAGAACCTCATTTGGATACATAAAGTAGTGGAGAATCACCAGGAAGTTGAATAAATCTCATAGGAGTTAGGATGAAGAAGTTATCCCACTTTCAAATAAGGTGATCCCAGTTTCCTGTTGGGAATATGACACTTCTTCGTCATTCTAATCAAACCAGGATGAATCGCGATGTAAGAAGCTTGATTGGATACATAAAGTAGTGGAGAATCACCAGGAAGTTGAATAAATCTCATAGGAGTTAGGATGAAGAAGTTATCCCACTTTCAAATCAGGTGATCCCAGTTTTCTGTTTGGGAATATGACAACTTCTTCGTCATTCCGCGATGTAAAAAGCTTGATTTGGATACATAAAGTAGCGGAGAATCACCAGGAAGTTGAATAATCTCATAGGAGTTAGGATGAAGAAGTTATCCCACTTTCAAATCAGGTGATCCCAGTTTCCCTGTTTGGGAATATGACAACTCTTCGTCATTCTAATCAAACCAGGATGAATCGCGATGTAAAAGCTTGATTGGATACAAAGTAGTGGAGAATCACCAGGAAGTTGAATAAATCTCATAGGAGTAGGATGAAGAAGTTATCCCACTTTCAAATAAGGTGATCCCAGTTTCCCTGTTGGGAATATGAAACTTCTTGTCTTCTAATCAAACCAGGATGAATCGCGATGTAAGAACCTTCATTTGGATACATAAATAGTGGAGAATCACCAGGAAGTTGAATAAATCTCATAGGAGTTAGGATGAAGAAGCATCCCACTTTCAAATAAGGTGATCCCAGTTTCCTGTTTGGGAATATGACAACTTCTTCGTCATTCTAATCAAACCAGGATGAATCGCGATGTAAAAGCTTGATTTGGATACATAAAGTAGTGGAGAATCACCAGGAAGTTGAATAAATCTCATAGGAGTTAGGATGAAGAAGTTATCCCACTTTCAAATAAGGTGATCCCAGTTTTCCCTGTTTGGGAATATGACAACTTCTTCGTCATTCTAATCAAACCAGGATGAATCGCGATGTAAGAACCTTCATTTGGATACAAAAGTAGTGGAGAATCACCAGGAAGTTGAATAAATCTCATAGGAGTTAGGATGAAGAAGTTATCCCACTTTCAAATAAGGTGATCCCAGTTTCCTGTTTGGGAATATGACAATTCTTCGTCATTCTAATCAAACCAGGATGAATCGCGATGTAAGAAGCTTCATTTGGATACATAAAGTAGTGGAGAATCACCAGGAAGTTGAATAAATCTCATAGGAGTTAGGATGAAGAAGTTATCCCACTTTCAAATAAGGTGATCCCAGTTTCCTGTTTGGGAATATGACAACTTTTCGTCATTCTAATCAAACCAGGATGAATCGCGATGTAAGAACCTTGATTTGGATACATAAAGTAGTGGAGAATCACCAGGAAGTTGAATAAATCTCATAGGAGTTAGGATGAAGAAGTTATCCCACTTTCAAATAAGGTGATCCCAGTTTCCCTGTTTGGGAATATGACAACTTCTTCGTCATTCTAATCAAACCAGGATGAATCGCGATGTAAGAAGCTTGATTTGGATACATAAAGTAGTGGAGAATCACCAGGAAGTTGAATAAATCTCATAGGAGTTAGGATGAAGAAGTTATCCACTTTCAAATAAGGTGATCCCAGTTTCCTGTTTGGGAATATGACAACTTCTTCGTCATTCTAATCAAACCAGGATGAATCGCGATGTAAAAGCTTGATTTGGATACATAAAGTAGTGGAGAATCACCAGGAAGTTGAATAAATCTCATAGGAGTTAGGATGAAGAAGTTATCCCACTTTCAAATAAGGTGATCCCAGTTTCCCTGTTTGGGAATATGACAACTTCTCGTCATTCTAATCAAACCAGGATGAATCGCGATGTAAGAAGCTTGATTTGGATACATAAAGTAGTGGAGAATCACCAGGAAGTTGAAAAATCTCATACGAGTTAGGATGAAGAAGTTATCCCACTTTCAAATAAGGTGATCCCAGTTTCCTGTTGGGGAATATGACAACTTCTTCGTCATTCTAATCAAACCAGGATGATCGCGATGTAAGAACCTCATTTGGATACATAAAGTAGTGGAGAATCACCAGGAAGTGAATAAATCTCATAGGAGTTAGGATGAAGAAGTTATCCCACTTTCAAATAAGGTGATCCCAGTTTCCTGTTTGGGAATATGACAACTTCTTCGTCATTCTAATCAAACCAGGATGAATCGCGATGTAAAAGCTTGATTTGGATACATAAAGTAGTGGAGAATCACCAGGAAGTTGAATAAATCTCATAGGAGTTAGGATGAAGAAGTTATCCCACTTTCAAATAAGGTGATCCCAGTTTCCCTGTTGGGGAATATGACAACTTCTTCGTCATTCTAATCAAACCAGGATGAATCGCGATGTAAGAAGCTTGATTTGGATACATAAAGTAGTGGAGAATCACCAGGAAGTTGAATAAATCTCATAGGAGTTAGGATGAAGAAGTTATCCCACTTTCAAATAAGGTGATCCCAGTTTTCCTGTTTGGGAATATGACAACTTCTTCGTCATTCTAATCAAACCAGGATGAATCGCGATGTAAGAAGCTTATTTGGATACATAAAGTAGTGGAGAATCACCAGGAAGTTGAATAAATCTCATAGGAGTTAGGATGAAGAAGTTATCCCACTTTCAAATAAGGTGATCCCAGTTTCCCTGTTTGGGAATATGACAACTTCTTCGTCATTCTAATCAAACCAGGATGAATCGCGATGTAAAAGCTTGATTTGATACATAAAGTAGTGGAGAATCACCAGGAAGTTGAATAAATCTCATAGGAGTTAGGATGAAGAAGTTATCCCACTTTCAAATAAGGTGATCCCAGTTTCCCTGTTTGGGAATATGACAACTTCTTCGTCATTCTAATCAAACCAGGATGAATCGCGATGTAAGAACCTTCATTTGGATACATAAAGTAGTGGAGAATCACCAGGAAGTTGAATAAATCTCATAGGAGTTAGGATGAAGAAGTTATCCCACTTTCAAATAAGGTGATCCCAGTTTCCTGTTTGGGAATATGACAACTTCTTCGTCATTCTAATCAAACCAGGATGAATCGCGATGTAAGAACCTTCATTTGGATACATAAAGTAGTGGAGATCACCAGGAAGTTGAATAAATCTCATAGGAGTTAGGATGAAGAAGTTATCCCACTTTCAAATAGGTGATCCCAGTTTCCCTGTTTGGGAATATGACAACTTCTTCGTCATTCTAATCAAACCAGGATGAATCGCGATGTAAGAACCTTGATTTGGATACATAAAGTAGTGGAGAATCACCAGGAAGTTGAATAAATCTCATAGGAGTTAGGATGAAGAAGTTATCCTACTTTCAAATAAGATGATCCCAGTTTCCCGTTTGGGAATATGAAACTTCTTCGTCATTCTAATCAAACCAGGATGAATCGCGATGTAAGAAGCTTGATTTGGATACATAAAGTAGTGGAGAATCACCAGGAAGTTGAATAAATCTCATAGGAGTTAGGATGAAGAAGTTATCCCACTTTCAAATAAGGTGATCCCAGTTTCCCTGTTTGGGAATATGACAACTTCTTCGTCATTCTAATCAAACCAGGATGAATCGCGATGTAAGAAGCTTGATTTGGATACATAAAGTAGTGGAGAATCACCAGGAAGTTGAATAAATCTCATAGGAGTTAGGATGAAGAAGTTATCCCACTTTCAAATAAGGTGATCCCAGTTTCCTGTTTGGGAATATGACAACTTCTTCGTCATTCTAATCAAACCAGGATGAATCGCGATGTAAGAACTTGATTTGGATACATAAAGTAGTGGAGAATCACCAGGAAGTTGAATAAATCTCATAGGAGTTAGGATGAAGAAGTTATCCCACTTTCAAATAAGGTGATCCCAGTTTCCTGTTTGGGAATATGACAACTTCTTCGTCATTCTAATCAAACCAGGATGAATCGCGATGTAAGAACCTTCATTTGGATACATAAAGTGGTAGAATCACCAGGAAGTTGAATAAATCTCATAGGAGTTAGGATGAAGAAGTTATCCCACTTTCAAATAAGGTGATCCCAGTTTTCCTGTTTGGGAATATGACAACTTCTTCGTCATTCTAATCAAACCAGGATGAATCGGGATGTAGAAAGTTGATTTGGATACATAAAGTAGTGGAGAATCACCAGGAAGTTGAATAAATCTCATAGGAGTTAGGATGAAGAAGTTATCCCACTTTCAAATAAGGTGATCCCAGTTTCCCTGTTTGGGAATATGACAACTTCTTCGTCATTCTAATCAAACCAGGATGAATCGCGATGTAGAAGCTTGATTTGGATACAAAAGAGTAGTGGAGAATCACCAGGAAGTTGAATAAATCTCATAGGAGTTAGGATGAAGAAGTTATCCCACTTTCAAATAAGGTGATCCCAGTTTCCTGTTTGGGAATATGACAACTTCTTCGTCATTCTAATCAAACCAGAATGAATCGCGATGTAAGAACCTTGATTTGGATACATAAAGTAGTGGAGAATCACCAGGAAGTTGAATAAATCTCATAGGAGTTAGGATGAAGAAGTTATCCCACTTTCAAATAAGGTGATCCCAGTTTCCTGTTTGGGAATATGACAACTTCTTCGTCATTCTAATCAAACCAGGATGAATCGCGATGTACAAAGCTGATTTGGATACATAAAGTAGTGGAGAATCACCAGGAAGTTGAATAAATCTCATAGGAGTTAGGATGAAGAAGTTATCCACTTTCAAATAAGGTGATCCCAGTTTTCCTGTTTGGGAATATGACAACTTCTTCGTCATTCTAATCAAACCAGGATGAATCGCGATGTAAGAACCTTCATTTGGATACATAAAGTAGTGGAGAATCACCAGGAAGTTGAATAAATCTCATAGGAGTTAGGATGAAGAAGTTATCCCACTTTCAAATAAGGTGATCCCAGTTTCCTTGTTTGGGAATATGACAACTTCTTCGTCATTCTAATCAAACCAGGATGAATCGCGATGTAAGAACTTCATTTGGATACATAAAGTAGTGGAGAATCACCAGGAAGTTGAATAAATCTCATAGGAGTTAGGATGAAGAAGTTATCCCACTTTCAAATAAGGTGATCCCAGTTTCCCTGTTTGGGAATATGACAACTTCTTCGTCATTCTAATCAAACCAGGATGAATCGCGATGTAAGAAGCTTGATTTGGATACATAAAGTAGTGGAGAATCACCAGGAAGTTGAATAAATCTCATAGGAGTTAGGATGAAGAAGTTATCCCACTTTCAAATAAGGTGATCCCAGTTTCCCTGTTTGGGAATATGACAACTTCTTCGTCATTCTAATCAAACCAGGATGAATCGCGATGTAAGAAGCTTGATTTGGATACATAAAGTAGTGGAGAATCACCAGGAAGTTGAATAAATCGCATAGGAGTTAGGATGAAGAAGAAGTTATCCCACTTTCAAATAACGTGATCCCAGTTTCCCTGTTTGGGAATATGACAACTTCTTCGTCATTCTAATCAAACCAGGATGAATCGCGATGTAGAACCTTCATTTGGATACATAAAGTAGTGGAGAATCACCAGGAAGTTGAATAAATCTCATAGGAGTTAGGATGAAGAAGTTATCCCACTTTCAAATAAGGTGATCCCAGTTTCCCTGTTTGGGAATATGACAACTTCTTCGTCATTCTAATCAAACCAGGATGAATCGCGATGTAAAAGCTTGATTTGGATACATAAAGTAGTGGAGAATCACCAGGAAGTTGAATAAATCTCATAGGAGTTAGGATGAAGAAGAAGTTATCCCACTTTCAAATAAGGTGATCCCAGTTTCCTGTTTGGGAATATGACAACTTCTTCGTCATTCTAATCAAACCAGGATGAATCGCGATGTAAAAGCTTGATTTGGATACATAAGTAGTGGAGAATCACCCAGGAAGTTGAATAAATCTCATAGGAGTTAGGATGAAGAAGTTATCCCACTTTCAAATAAGGTGATCCCAGTTCCCTGTTTGGGAATATGAAACTTCTTCGTCATTCTAATCAAACCAGGATGAATCGCGATGTAAGAACCTTGATTTGGATACATAAAGTAGTGGAGAATCACCAGGAAGTTGAATAAATCTCATAGGAGTTAGGATGAAGAAGTTATCCCACTTTCAAATAAGGTGATCCCAGTTTTCCTGTTTGGGAATATGACAACTTCTTCGTCATTCTAATCAAACCAGGATGAATCGCGATGTAAAAGCTTGATTTGGATACATAAAGTAGTGGAGAATCACCAGGAAGTTGAATAAATCTCATAGGAGTTAGGATGAAGAAGTTATCCCACTTTCAAATAAGGTGATCCCAGTTTCCCTGTTTGGGAATATGACAACTTCTTCGTCATTCTAATCAAACCAGGATGAATCGCGATGTAAGAAGCTTCATTTGGATACATAAAGTAGTGGAGAATCACCAGGAAGTTGAATAAATCTCATAGGAGTTAGGATGAAGAAGTTATCCCACTTTCAAATAAGGTGATCCCAGTTTTCCCTGTTTGGGAATATGACAACTTCTTCGTCATTCTAATCAAACCAGGATGAATCGCGATGTAAAAGCTTGATTTGGATACAAAAGTAGTGGAGAATCACCAGGAAGTTGAATAAATCTCATAGGAGTTAGGATGAAGAAGTTATCCCACTTTCAAATAAGGTGATCCCAGTTTCCTGTTTGGGAATATGAAACTTCTTCGTCATTCTAATCAAACCAGGATAAATCGCGATGTAAGAACCTTAATTTGGATACATAAAGTAGTGGAGAATCACCAGGAAGTTGAATAAATCTCATAGGAGTTAGGATGAAGAAGTTATCCCACTTTCAAATAAGGTGATCCCAGTTTTCCTGTTTGGGAATATGACAACTTCTTCGTCATTCTAATCAAACCAGGATGAATCGCGATGTACAAAGCTTGATTTGATACATAAAGTAGTGGAGAATCACCAGGAAGTTGAATAAATCTCATAGGAGTTAGGATGAAGAAGTTATCCCACTTTCAAATAAGGTGATCCCAGTTTCCTGTTTGGGAATATGACAACTTCTTCGTCATTCTAATCAAACCAGGATGAATCGCGATGTAAGAACCTTCATTTGGATACATAAAGTAGTGGAGAATCACCAGGAAGTTGAATAAATCTCATAGGAGTTAGGATGAAGAAGTTATCCCACTTTCAAATAAGGTGATCCCAGTTTCCTGTTTGGGAATATGACAACTTCTTCGTCATTCTAATCAAACCAGGATGAATCGCGATGTAAGAAGCTTCATTTGGATACATAAAGTAGTGGATAATCACCAGGAAGTTGAACAAATCTCATAGGAGTTGATGGATGAAGAAGTTATCCCACTTTCAAATAAGGTGATTTCAGTTTCCCTGTTTGGGAATATGACAACTTCTTCGTCATTCTAATCAAACCAGGATGAATCGCGATGTAAGAAGCTTGATTTGGATACATAAAGTAGTGGAGAATCACCAGGAAGTTGAATAAATCTCATAGGAGTTAGGATGAAGAAGTTATCCCACTTTCAAATAAGGTGATCCCAGTTTCCCTGTTTGGGAATATGACAACTTCTTCGTCATTCTAATCAAACCAGGATGAATCGCGATGTAAGAACTTATTTGGATACATAAAGTAGTGGAGAATCACCAGGAAGTTGAATAATCTCATAGGAGTTAGGATGAAGAAGTTATCCCACTTTCAAATAAGGTGATCCCAGTTTCCCTGTTTGGGAATATGACAACTTCTTCGTCATTCTAATCAAACCAGGATGAATCGCGATGTAAAAGCTTGATTTGGATACATAAAGTAGTGGAGAATCACCAGGAAGTTGAATAAATCTCATAGGAGTTAGGATGAAGAAGTTATCCCACTTTCAAATAAGGTGATCCCAGTTTCCTGTTTGGGAATATGACAACTTCTTCGTCATTCTAATCAAACCAGGATGAATCGCGATGTAAAAGCTTGATTTGATACATAAGTAGTGGAGAATCACCAGGAAGTTGAATAAATCTCATAGGAGTTAGGATGAAGAAGTTATCCCACTTTCAAAAGGTGATCCCAGTTTCTGTTTGGGAATATGAAACTTCTTCGTCATTCTAATCAAACCAGGATGAATCGCGATGTAAGAACTTGATTTGGATACATAAAGTAGTGGAGAATCACCAGGAAGTTGAATAAATCTCATAGGAGTTAGGATGAAGAAGTTATCCCACTTTCAAATAAGGTGATCCCAGTTTCCCTGTTGGGAATATGACAACTTCTTCGTCATTCTAATCAAACCAGGATGAATCGCGATGTAAAAGCTTGATTTGGATACATAAAGTAGTGGAGAATCACCAGGAAGTTGAATAAATCTCATAGGAGTTAGGATGAAGAAGTTATCCCACTTTCAAATAAGTGATCCCAGTTTCCTGTTTGGGAATATGACAACTTCTTCGTCATTCTAATCAAACCAGGATGAATCGCGATGTAGTAAGAACCTCATTTGGATACATAAAGTAGTGGAGAATCACCAGGAAGTTGAATAAATCTCATAGGAGTTAGGATGAAGAAGTTATCCCACTTTCAAATAAGGTGATCCCAGTTTCCTGTTTGGGAATATGACAACTTCTTCGTCATTCTAATCAAACCACGATGAATCGCGATAAAAAGGCTTTATTTGGATACATAAAGTAGTGGAGAATCACCAGGAAGTTGAATAAATCTCATAGGAGTTAGGATGAAGAAGTTATCCCACTTTCAAATAAGGTGATCCCAGTTTTCCTGTTTGGGAATATGACAACTTCTTGTCATTCTAATCAAACCAGGATGAATCGCGATGTAAGAACCTTCATTTGGATACATAAAGTAGTGGAGAATCACCAGGAAGTTGAATAAATCTCATAGGAGTTAGGATGAAGAAGTTATCCCACTTTCAAATAAGGTGATCCCAGTTTCCCTGTTTGGGAATATGACAACTTCTTCGTCATTCTAATCAAACCAGGATGAATCGCGATGTAAGAAGCTTGATTTGGATACATAAAGTAGTGGAGAATCACCAGGAAGTTGAATAAATCTCATAGGAGTTAGGATGAAGAAGTTATCCCACTTTCAAATAAGGTGATCCCAGTTTCCCTGTTTGGGAATATGACATACTTCTTCGTCATTCTAATCAAACCAGGATGAATCGCGATGTTAGAACCTTCATTGGATACATAAAGTAGTGGAGAATCACCAGGAAGTTGAATAAATCTCATAGGAGTTAGGATGAAGAAGTTATCCCACTTTCAAATAAGGTGATCCCAGTTTCCTGTTTGGGAATATGAACTTCTTCGTCATTCTAATCAAACCAGGATGAATCGCGATGTAAGAAGCTTCATTTGGATACATAAAGTAGTGGAGAATCACCAGGAAGTTGAATAAATCTCATAGGAGTTAGGATGAAGAAGTTATCCCACTTTCAAATAAGGTGATCCCAGTTTCCTGTTTGGGAATATGACAACTTCTTCGTCATTCTAATCAAACCAGGATGAATCGCGATGTAAAAGCTTGATTTGGATACATAAAGTAGTGGAGAATCACCAGGAAGTTGAATAAATCTCATAGGAGTTAGGATGAAGAAGTTATCCCACTTTCAAATAAGGTGATCCCAGTTTCCCTGTTTGGGAATATGACAACTTCTTCGTCATTCTAATCAAACCAGGATGAATCGCGATGTAAGAAGCTTCATTTGGATACATAAAGTAGTGGAGAATCACCAGGAAGTTGAATAAATCTCATAGGAGTTAGGATGAAGAAGTTATCCCACTTTCAAATAAGGTGATCCCAGTTTCCCTGTTTGGGAATATGACAACTTCTTCGTCATTCTAATCAAACCAGGATGAATCGCGATGTACAAAGCTTGATTTAGATACAAAGAGTAGTCGAGAATCACCAGGAAGTTGAATAAATCTCATAGGAGTTAGGATGAAGAAGTTATCCCACTTTCAAATAAGGTGATCCCAGTTTCCCTGTTTGGGAATATGAAACTTCTTCGTCATTCTAATCAAACCAGGATGAATCGCGATGTAAGAACCTTTATTTGGATACATAAAGTAGTGGAGAATCACCAGGAAGTTGAATAAATCTCATAGGAGTTAGGATGAAGAAGTTATCCCACTTTCAAATAAGGTGATCCCAGTTTCCTGTTTGGGAATATGACAACTTCTTCGTCATTCTAATCAAACCAGGATGAATCGCGATGTACAAAGCTTGATTTGGATACATAAAGTAGTGGAGAATCACCAGGAAGTTGAATAAATCTCATAGGAGTTAGGATGAAGAAGTTATCCCACTTTCAAATAAGGTGATCCCAGTTTCCCTGTTTGGGAATATGACAACTTCTTCGTCATTCTAATCAAACCAGGATGAATCGCGATGTAAGAACCTTCATTTGGATACATAAAGTAGTGGAGAATCACCAGGAAGTTGAATAAATCTCATAGGAGTTAGGATGAAGAAGTTATCCCACTTTCAAATAAGGTGATCCCAGTTTCCTGTTTGGGAATATGACAACTTCTTCGTCATTCTAATCAAACCAGGATGAATCCCGATGTAAGAACCTTCATTTGGATACATAAAGTAGTGGAGATCACCAGGAAGTTGAATAAATCTCATAGGAGTTAGGATGAAGAAGTTATCCCACTTTCAAATAAGGTGATCCCAGTTTCCCTGTTTGGGAATATGACAACTTCTTCGTCATTCTAATCAAACCAGGATGAATCGCGATGTAAAAGCTTGATTTGGATACATAAAGTAGTGGAGAATCACCAGGAAGTTGAATAAATCTCATAGGAGTTAGGATGAAGAAGTTATCCCACTTTCAAATAAGGTGATCCCAGTTTCCTGTTTGGGAATATGACAACTTCTTCGTCATTCTAATCCAACCAGGATGAATCGCGATGTAAGAACCTCTTGGATACATAAAGTAGTGGAGAATCACCAGGAAGTTGAATAAATCTCATAGGAGTTAGGATGAAGAAGTTATCCCACTTTCAAATAAGTGATCCCAGTTTCCTGTTTGGGAATATGACAACTTCTTCGTCATTCTAATCAAACCAGGATGAATCGCGATGTAAAAGCTTGATTTGGATACATAAAGTAGTGGAGAATCACCAGGAAGTTGAAAAATCTCATAGGAGTTAGGATGAAGAAGTTATCCCACTTTCAAATAAGGTGATCCCAGTTTCCCTGTTTGGGAATATGACAACTTCTTCGTCATTCTAATCAAACCAGGATGAATCGCGATGTAGAAGCTTGATTTGGATACATAAAGTAGTGGAGAATCACCAGGAAGTTGAATAAATCTCATAGGAGTTAGGATGAAGAAGTTATCCCACTTTCAAATAAGGTGATCCCAGTTTCCTGTTTGGGAATATGACAACTTCTTCGTCATTCTAATCAAACCAGGATGAATCGCGATGTAAGAACCTTCATTTGGATACATAAAGTAGTGGAGAATCACCAGGAAGTTGAATAAATCTCATAGGAGTTAGGATGAAGAAGTTATCCCACTTTCAAATAAGGTGATCCCAGTTTCCCTGTTTGGGAATATGACAACTTCTTCGTCATTCTAATCAAACCAGGATGAATCGCGATGTAAGAACCTTGATTTGGATACATAAAGTAGTGGAGAATCACCAGGAAGTTGAATAAATCTCATAGGAGTTAGGATGAAGAAGTTATCCCACTTTCAAATAAGGTGATCCCAGTTTCCCTGTTTGGGAATATGACAACTTCTTCGTCATTCTAATCAAACCAGGATGAATCGCGATGTAAGAACCTTCATTTGGATACATAAAGTAGTGGAGAATCACCAGGAAGTTGAATAAATCTCATAGGAGTTAGGATGAAGAAGTTATCCCACTTTCAAATAAGGTGATCCCAGTTTCCCTGTTTGGGAATATGACAACTTCTTCGTCATTCTAATCAAACCAGGATGAATCGCGATGTAAAAGCTTGATTTGGATACATAAAGTAGTGGAGAATCACCAGGAAGTTGAATAAATCTCATAGGAGTTAGGATGAAGAAGTTATCCCACTTTCAAATAAGGTGATCCCAGTTCCCTGTTTGGGAATATGACAACTTCTTCGTCATTCTAATCAAACCAGGATGAATCGCGATGTAAGAACCTTCATTTGGATACATAAAGTAGTGGAGAATCACCAGGAAGTTGAATAAATCTCATAGGAGTTAGGATGAAGAAGTTATCCCACTTTCAAATAAGGTGATCCCAGTTTCCCTGTTTGGGAATATGACAACTTCTTCGTCATTCTAATCAAACCAGGATGAATCGCGATGTAGAACCTTCATTTGGATACATAAAGTAGTGGAGAATCACCAGGAAGTTGAATAAATCTCATAGGAGTTAGGATGAAGAAGTTATCCCACTTTCAAATAAGGTGATCCCAGTTTCCCTGTTTGGGAATATGACAACTTCTTCGTCATTCTAATCAAACCAAATGAATCGCGATGTAAGAACCTCATGATACATAATAGTAAAGTAGTGGAGAATCACCAGGAAGTTGAATAAATCTCATAGGAGTTAGGATGAAGAAGTTATCCCACTTTCAAATAAGGTGATCCCAGTTTCCCTGTTTGGGAATATGACAACTTCTTCGTCATTCTAATCAAACCAGGATGAATCGCGATGTAAGAACCTTCATTTGGATACATAAAGTAGTGGAGAATCACCAGGAAGTTGAATAAATCTCATAGGAGTTAGGATGAAGAAGTTATCCCACTTTCAAATAAGGTGATCCCAGTTTCCCTGTTTGGGAATATGACAACTTCTTCGTCATTCTAATCAAACCAGGATGAATCGCGATGTAGAAGCTTCATTTGGATACATAAAGTAGTGGAGAATCACCAGGAAGTTGAATAAATCTCATAGGAGTTAGGATGAAGAAGTTATCCCACTTTCAAATAAGGTGATCCCAGTTTCCCTGTTTGGGAATATGACAACTTCTTCGTCATTCTAATCAAACCAGGATGAATCGCGATGTAAAACCTTCATTTGGATACATAAAGTAGTGGAGAATCACCAGGAAGTTGAATAAATCTCATAGGAGTTAGGATGAAGAAGTTATCCCACTTTCAAATAAGGTGATCCCAGTTTCCCTGTTTGGGAATATGACAACTTCTTCGTCATTCTAATCAAACCAGGATGAATCGCGATGTAGAACCTTCATTTGGATACATAAAGTAGTGGAGAATCACCAGGAAGTTGAATAAATCTCATAGGAGTTAGGATGAAGAAGTTATCCCACTTTCAAATAAGGTGATCCCAGTTTCCCTGTTTGGGAATATGACAACTTCTTCGTCATTCTAATCAAACCAGGATGAATCGCGATGTAAGAACTTCATTTGGATACATAAAGTAGTGGAGAATCACCAGGAAGTTGAATAAATCTCATAGGAGTTAGGATGAAGAAGTTATCCCACTTTCAAATAAGGTGATCCCAGTTTCCCTGTTTGGGAATATGACAACTTCTTCGTCATTCTAATCAAACCAGGATGAATCGCGATGTAAGAACCTTCATTTGGATACATAAAGTAGTGGAGAATCACCAGGAAGTTGAATAAATCTCATAGGAGTTAGGATGAAGAAGTTATCCCACTTTCAAATAAGGTGATCCCAGTTTCCCTGTTTGGGAATATGACAACTTCTTCGTCATTCTAATCAAACCAGGATGAATCGCGATGTAAGAAGCTTCATTTGGATACATAAAGTAGTGGAGAATCACCAGGAAGTTGAATAAATCTCATAGGAGTTAGGATGAAGAAGTTATCCCACTTTCAAATAAGGTGATCCCAGTTTCCCTGTTTGGGAATATGACAACTTCTTCGTCATTCTAATCAAACCAGGATGAATCGCGATGTAAGAACCTTCATTTGGATACATAAAGTAGTGGAGAATCACCAGGAAGTTGAATAAATCTCATAGGAGTTAGGATGAAGAAGTTATCCCACTTTCAAATAAGGTGATCCCAGTTTCCCTGTTTGGGAATATGACAACTTCTTCGTCATTCTAATCAAACCAGGATGAATCGCGATGTAAAAGCTTGATTTGGATACATAAAGTAGTGGAGAATCACCAGGAAGTTGAATAAATCTCATAGGAGTTAGGATGAAGAAGTTATCCCACTTTCAAATAAGGTGATCCCAGTTTCCCTGTTTGGGAATATGACAACTTCTTCGTCATTCTAATCAAACCAGGATGAATCACGATGTAGAACCTTCATTTGGATACATAAAGTAGTGGAGAATCACCAGGAAGTTGAATAAATCTCATAGGAGTTAGGATGAAGAAGTTATCCCACTTTCAAATAAGGTGATCCCAGTTTCCCTGTTGGGAATATGACAACTTCTTCGTCATTCTAATCAAACCAGGATGAATCGCGATGTAAGAACCTTCATTTGGATACATAAAGTAGTGGAGAATCACCAGGAAGTTGAATAAATCTCATAGGAGTTAGGATGAAGAAGTTATCCCACTTTCAAATAAGGTGATCCCAGTTTCCCTGTTTGGGAATATGACAACTTCTTCGTCATTCTAATCAAACCAGGATGAATCGCGATGTAAAACCTTGATTTGGATACATAAAGTAGTGGAGAATCACCAGGAAGTTGAATAAATCTCATAGGAGTTAGGATGAAGAAGTTATCCCACTTTCAAATAAGGTGATCCCAGTTTCCCTGTTTGGGAATATGACAACTTCTTCGTCATTCTAATCAAACCAGGATGAATCGCGATGTAAGAACCTTCATTTGGATACATAAAGTAGTGGAGAATCACCAGGAAGTTGAATAAATCTCATAGGAGTTAGGATGAAGAAGTTATCCCACTTTCAAATAAGGTGATCCCAGTTTCCTGTTTGGGAATATGACAACTTCTTCGTCATTCTAATCAAACCAGGATGAATCGCGATGTAAGAACCTTCATTTGGATACATAAAGTAGTGGAGAATCACCAGGAAGTTGAATAAATCTCATAGGAGTTAGGATGAAGAAGTTATCCCACTTTCAAATAAGGTGATCCCAGTTTCCCTGTTTGGGAATATGACAACTTCTTCGTCATTCTAATCAAACCAGGATGAATCGCGATGTAAAAGCTTGATTTGGATACATAAAGTAGTGGAGAATCACCAGGAAGTTGAATAAATCTCATAGGAGTTAGGATGAAGAAGTTATCCCACTTTCAAATAAGGTGATCCCAGTTTCCTGTTTGGGAATATGACAACTTCTTCGTCATTCTAATCAAACCAGGATGAATCGCGATGTAAGAAGCTTGATTTGGATACATAAAGTAGTGGAGAATCACCAGGAAGTTGAATAAATCTCATAGGAGTTAGGATGAAGAAGTTATCCCACTTTCAAATAAGGTGATCCCAGTTTCCCTGTTTGGGAATATGACAACTTCTTCGTCATTCTAATCAAACCAGGATGAATCGCGATGTAAGAACCTTCATTTGGATACATAAAGTAGTGGAGAATCACCAGGAAGTTGAATAAATCTCATAGGAGTTAGGATGAAGAAGTTATCCCACTTTCAAATAAGGTGATCCCAGTTTCCCTGTTTGGGAATATGACAACTTCTTCGTCATTCTAATCAAACCAGGATGAATCGCGATGTAAGAAGCTTGATTTGGATACATAAAGTAGTGGAGAATCACCAGGAAGTTGAATAAATCTCATAGGAGTTAGGATGAAGAAGTTATCCCACTTTCAAATAAGGTGATCCCAGTTTCCCTGTTTGGGAATATGACAACTTCTTCGTCATTCTAATCAAACCAGGATGAATCGCGATGTAAGAACTTCATTTGGATACATAAAGTAGTGGAGAATCACCAGGAAGTTGAATAAATCTCATAGGAGTTAGGATGAAGAAGTTATCCCACTTTCAAATAAGGTGATCCCAGTTTCCCTGTTTGGGAATATGACAACTTCTTCGTCATTCTAATCAAACCAGGATGAATCGCGATGTAAGAACTTCATTTGGATACATAAAGTAGTGGAGAATCACCAGGAAGTTGAATAAATCTCATAGGAGTTAGGATGAAGAAGTTATCCCACTTTCAAATAAGGTGATCCCAGTTTCCCTGTTTGGGAATATGACAACTTCTTCGTCATTCTAATCAAACCAGGATGAATCGCGATGTAAAAGCTTGATTTGGATACATAAAGTAGTGGAGAATCACCAGGAAGTTGAATAAATCTCATAGGAGTTAGGATGAAGAAGTTATCCCACTTTCAAATAAGGTGATCCCAGTTTCCCTGTTTGGGAATATGACAACTTCTTCGTCATTCTAATCAAACCAGGATGAATCGCGATGTAAGAACCTTCATTTGGATACATAAAGTAGTGGAGAATCACCAGGAAGTTGAATAAATCTCATAGGAGTTAGGATGAAGAAGTTATCCCACTTTCAAATAAGGTGATCCCAGTTTCCCTGTTTGGGAATATGACAACTTCTTCGTCATTCTAATCAAACCAGGATGAATCGCGATGTAAGAAGCTTCATTTGGATACATAAAGTAGTGGAGAATCACCAGGAAGTTGAATAAATCTCATAGGAGTTAGGATGAAGAAGTTATCCCACTTTCAAATAAGGTGATCCCAGTTTCCCTGTTTGGGAATATGACAACTTCTTCGTCATTCTAATCAAACCAGGATGAATCGCGATGTAAGAACCTTCATTTGGATACATAAAGTAGTGGAGAATCACCAGGAAGTTGAATAAATCTCATAGGAGTTAGGATGAAGAAGTTATCCCACTTTCAAATAAGGTGATCCCAGTTTCCCTGTTTGGGAATATGACAACTTCTTCGTCATTCTAATCAAACCAGGATGAATCGCGATGTAAGAAGCTTCATTTGGATACATAAAGTAGTGGAGAATCACCAGGAAGTTGAATAAATCTCATAGGAGTTAGGATGAAGAAGTTATCCCACTTTCAAATAAGGTGATCCCAGTTTCCCTGTTTGGGAATATGACAACTTCTTCGTCATTCTAATCAAACCAGGATGAATCGCGATGTAAGAACCTTCATTTGGATACATAAAGTAGTGGAGAATCACCAGGAAGTTGAATAAATCTCATAGGAGTTAGGATGAAGAAGTTATCCCACTTTCAAATAAGGTGATCCCAGTTTCCCTGTTTGGGAATATGACAACTTCTTCGTCATTCTAATCAAACCAGGATGAATCGCGATGTAAAAGCTTCATTTGGATACATAAAGTAGTGGAGAATCACCAGGAAGTTGAATAAATCTCATAGGAGTTAGGATGAAGAAGTTATCCCACTTTCAAATAAGGTGATCCCAGTTTCCCTGTTTGGGAATATGACAACTTCTTCGTCATTCTAATCAAACCAGGATGAATCGCGATGTAAGAACCTTCATTTGGATACATAAAGTAGTGGAGAATCACCAGGAAGTTGAATAAATCTCATAGGAGTTAGGATGAAGAAGTTATCCCACTTTCAAATAAGGTGATCCCAGTTTCCCTGTTTGGGAATATGACAACTTCTTCGTCATTCTAATCAAACCAGGATGAATCGCGATGTAAGAACCTTCATTTGGATACATAAAGTAGTGGAGAATCACCAGGAAGTTGAATAAATCTCATAGGAGTTAGGATGAAGAAGTTATCCCACTTTCAAATAAGGTGATCCCAGTTTCCCTGTTTGGGAATATGACAACTTCTTCGTCATTCTAATCAAACCAGGATGAATCGCGATGTAAAAGCTTCATTTGGATACATAAAGTAGTGGAGAATCACCAGGAAGTTGAATAAATCTCATAGGAGTTAGGATGAAGAAGTTATCCCACTTTCAAATAAGGTGATCCCAGTTTCCCTGTTTGGGAATATGACAACTTCTTCGTCATTCTAATCAAACCAGGATGAATCGCGATGTAAGAACCTTCATTTGGATACATAAAGTAGTGGAGAATCACCAGGAAGTTGAATAAATCTCATAGGAGTTAGGATGAAGAAGTTATCCCACTTTCAAATAAGGTGATCCCAGTTTCCCTGTTTGGGAATATGACAACTTCTTCGTCATTCTAATCAAACCAGGATGAATCGCGATGTAAGAACCTTCATTTGGATACATAAAGTAGTGGAGAATCACCAGGAAGTTGAATAAATCTCATAGGAGTTAGGATGAAGAAGTTATCCCACTTTCAAATAAGGTGATCCCAGTTTCCCTGTTTGGGAATATGACAACTTCTTCGTCATTCTAATCAAACCAGGATGAATCGCGATGTAAGAAGCTTCATTTGGATACATAAAGTAGTGGAGAATCACCAGGAAGTTGAATAAATCTCATAGGAGTTAGGATGAAGAAGTTATCCCACTTTCAAATAAGGTGATCCCAGTTTCCCTGTTTGGGAATATGACAACTTCTTCGTCATTCTAATCAAACCAGGATGAATCGCGATGTAAGAACCTTCATTTGGATACATAAAGTAGTGGAGAATCACCAGGAAGTTGAATAAATCTCATAGGAGTTAGGATGAAGAAGTTATCCCACTTTCAAATAAGGTGATCCCAGTTTCCCTGTTTGGGAATATGACAACTTCTTCGTCATTCTAATCAAACCAGGATGAATCGCGATGTAAGAACCTTCATTTGGATACATAAAGTAGTGGAGAATCACCAGGAAGTTGAATAAATCTCATAGGAGTTAGGATGAAGAAGTTATCCCACTTTCAAATAAGGTGATCCCAGTTTCCCTGTTTGGGAATATGACAACTTCTTCGTCATTCTAATCAAACCAGGATGAATCGCGATGTAAAAGCTTCATTTGGATACATAAAGTAGTGGAGAATCACCAGGAAGTTGAATAAATCTCATAGGAGTTAGGATGAAGAAGTTATCCCACTTTCAAATAAGGTGATCCCAGTTTCCCTGTTTGGGAATATGACAACTTCTTCGTCATTCTAATCAAACCAGGATGAATCGCGATGTAAGAACCTTCATTTGGATACATAAAGTAGTGGAGAATCACCAGGAAGTTGAATAAATCTCATAGGAGTTAGGATGAAGAAGTTATCCCACTTTCAAATAAGGTGATCCCAGTTTCCCTGTTTGGGAATATGACAACTTCTTCGTCATTCTAATCAAACCAGGATGAATCGCGATGTAAGAACCTTCATTTGGATACATAAAGTAGTGGAGAATCACCAGGAAGTTGAATAAATCTCATAGGAGTTAGGATGAAGAAGTTATCCCACTTTCAAATAAGGTGATCCCAGTTTCCCTGTTTGGGAATATGACAACTTCTTCGTCATTCTAATCAAACCAGGATGAATCGCGATGTAAGAAGCTTCATTTGGATACATAAAGTAGTGGAGAATCACCAGGAAGTTGAATAAATCTCATAGGAGTTAGGATGAAGAAGTTATCCCACTTTCAAATAAGGTGATCCCAGTTTCCCTGTTTGGGAATATGACAACTTCTTCGTCATTCTAATCAAACCAGGATGAATCGCGATGTAAGAACCTTCATTTGGATACATAAAGTAGTGGAGAATCACCAGGAAGTTGAATAAATCTCATAGGAGTTAGGATGAAGAAGTTATCCCACTTTCAAATAAGGTGATCCCAGTTTCCCTGTTTGGGAATATGACAACTTCTTCGTCATTCTAATCAAACCAGGATGAATCGCGATGTAAGAACCTTCATTTGGATACATAAAGTAGTGGAGAATCACCAGGAAGTTGAATAAATCTCATAGGAGTTAGGATGAAGAAGTTATCCCACTTTCAAATAAGGTGATCCCAGTTTCCCTGTTTGGGAATATGACAACTTCTTCGTCATTCTAATCAAACCAGGATGAATCGCGATGTAAGAACCTTCATTTGGATACATAAAGTAGTGGAGAATCACCAGGAAGTTGAATAAATCTCATAGGAGTTAGGATGAAGAAGTTATCCCACTTTCAAATAAGGTGATCCCAGTTTCCCTGTTTGGGAATATGACAACTTCTTCGTCATTCTAATCAAACCAGGATGAATCGCGATGTAAGAACCTTCATTTGGATACATAAAGTAGTGGAGAATCACCAGGAAGTTGAATAAATCTCATAGGAGTTAGGATGAAGAAGTTATCCCACTTTCAAATAAGGTGATCCCAGTTTCCCTGTTTGGGAATATGACAACTTCTTCGTCATTCTAATCAAACCAGGATGAATCGCGATGTAAGAACCTTCATTTGGATACATAAAGTAGTGGAGAATCACCAGGAAGTTGAATAAATCTCATAGGAGTTAGGATGAAGAAGTTATCCCACTTTCAAATAAGGTGATCCCAGTTTCCCTGTTTGGGAATATGACAACTTCTTCGTCATTCTAATCAAACCAGGATGAATCGCGATGTACAAAGCTTGATTTGGATACATAAAGTAGTGGAGAATCACCAGGAAGTTGAATAAATCTCATAGGAGTTAGGATGAAGAAGTTATCCCACTTTCAAATAAGGTGATCCCAGTTTCCCTGTTTGGGAATATGACAACTTCTTCGTCATTCTAATCAAACCAGGATGAATCGCGATGTAAGAACCTTCATTTGGATACATAAAGTAGTGGAGAATCACCAGGAAGTTGAATAAATCTCATAGGAGTTAGGATGAAGAAGTTATCCCACTTTCAAATAAGGTGATCCCAGTTTCCCTGTTTGGGAATATGACAACTTCTTCGTCATTCTAATCAAACCAGGATGAATCGCGATGTAAGAACCTTCATTTGGATACATAAAGTAGTGGAGAATCACCAGGAAGTTGAATAAATCTCATAGGAGTTAGGATGAAGAAGTTATCCCACTTTCAAATAAGGTGATCCCAGTTTCCCTGTTTGGGAATATGACAACTTCTTCGTCATTCTAATCAAACCAGGATGAATCGCGATGTAAAAGCTTGATTTGGATACATAAAGTAGTGGAGAATCACCAGGAAGTTGAATAAATCTCATAGGAGTTAGGATGAAGAAGTTATCCCACTTTCAAATAAGGTGATCCCAGTTTCCCTGTTTGGGAATATGACAACTTCTTCGTCATTCTAATCAAACCAGGATGAATCGCGATGTAAAAGCTTCATTTGGATACATAAAGTAGTGGAGAATCACCAGGAAGTTGAATAAATCTCATAGGAGTTAGGATGAAGAAGTTATCCCACTTTCAAATAAGGTGATCCCAGTTTCCCTGTTTGGGAATATGACAACTTCTTCGTCATTCTAATCAAACCAGGATGAATCGCGATGTAAGAACCTTCATTTGGATACATAAAGTAGTGGAGAATCACCAGGAAGTTGAATAAATCTCATAGGAGTTAGGATGAAGAAGTTATCCCACTTTCAAATAAGGTGATCCCAGTTTCCCTGTTTGGGAATATGACAACTTCTTCGTCATTCTAATCAAACCAGGATGAATCGCGATGTAAAAGCTTCATTTGGATACATAAAGTAGTGGAGAATCACCAGGAAGTTGAATAAATCTCATAGGAGTTAGGATGAAGAAGTTATCCCACTTTCAAATAAGGTGATCCCAGTTTCCCTGTTTGGGAATATGACAACTTCTTCGTCATTCTAATCAAACCAGGATGAATCGCGATGTAAGAACCTTCATTTGGATACATAAAGTAGTGGAGAATCACCAGGAAGTTGAATAAATCTCATAGGAGTTAGGATGAAGAAGTTATCCCACTTTCAAATAAGGTGATCCCAGTTTCCCTGTTTGGGAATATGACAACTTCTTCGTCATTCTAATCAAACCAGGATGAATCGCGATGTAAGAACCTTCATTTGGATACATAAAGTAGTGGAGAATCACCAGGAAGTTGAATAAATCTCATAGGAGTTAGGATGAAGAAGTTATCCCACTTTCAAATAAGGTGATCCCAGTTTCCCTGTTTGGGAATATGACAACTTCTTCGTCATTCTAATCAAACCAGGATGAATCGCGATGTAAGAACCTTCATTTGGATACATAAAGTAGTGGAGAATCACCAGGAAGTTGAATAAATCTCATAGGAGTTAGGATGAAGAAGTTATCCCACTTTCAAATAAGGTGATCCCAGTTTCCCTGTTTGGGAATATGACAACTTCTTCGTCATTCTAATCAAACCAGGATGAATCGCGATGTAAAAGCTTCATTTGGATACATAAAGTAGTGGAGAATCACCAGGAAGTTGAATAAATCTCATAGGAGTTAGGATGAAGAAGTTATCCCACTTTCAAATAAGGTGATCCCAGTTTCCCTGTTTGGGAATATGACAACTTCTTCGTCATTCTAATCAAACCAGGATGAATCGCGATGTAAGAACCTTCATTTGGATACATAAAGTAGTGGAGAATCACCAGGAAGTTGAATAAATCTCATAGGAGTTAGGATGAAGAAGTTATCCCACTTTCAAATAAGGTGATCCCAGTTTCCCTGTTTGGGAATATGACAACTTCTTCGTCATTCTAATCAAACCAGGATGAATCGCGATGTAAGAAGCTTCATTTGGATACATAAAGTAGTGGAGAATCACCAGGAAGTTGAATAAATCTCATAGGAGTTAGGATGAAGAAGTTATCCCACTTTCAAATAAGGTGATCCCAGTTTCCCTGTTTGGGAATATGACAACTTCTTCGTCATTCTAATCAAACCAGGATGAATCGCGATGTAAAAGCTTCATTTGGATACATAAAGTAGTGGAGAATCACCAGGAAGTTGAATAAATCTCATAGGAGTTAGGATGAAGAAGTTATCCCACTTTCAAATAAGGTGATCCCAGTTTCCCTGTTTGGGAATATGACAACTTCTTCGTCATTCTAATCAAACCAGGATGAATCGCGATGTAAGAACCTTCATTTGGATACATAAAGTAGTGGAGAATCACCAGGAAGTTGAATAAATCTCATAGGAGTTAGGATGAAGAAGTTATCCCACTTTCAAATAAGGTGATCCCAGTTTCCCTGTTTGGGAATATGACAACTTCTTCGTCATTCTAATCAAACCAGGATGAATCGCGATGTAAAAGCTTCATTTGGATACATAAAGTAGTGGAGAATCACCAGGAAGTTGAATAAATCTCATAGGAGTTAGGATGAAGAAGTTATCCCACTTTCAAATAAGGTGATCCCAGTTTCCCTGTTTGGGAATATGACAACTTCTTCGTCATTCTAATCAAACCAGGATGAATCGCGATGTAAGAACCTTCATTTGGATACATAAAGTAGTGGAGAATCACCAGGAAGTTGAATAAATCTCATAGGAGTTAGGATGAAGAAGTTATCCCACTTTCAAATAAGGTGATCCCAGTTTCCCTGTTTGGGAATATGACAACTTCTTCGTCATTCTAATCAAACCAGGATGAATCGCGATGTAAAAGCTTCATTTGGATACATAAAGTAGTGGAGAATCACCAGGAAGTTGAATAAATCTCATAGGAGTTAGGATGAAGAAGTTATCCCACTTTCAAATAAGGTGATCCCAGTTTCCCTGTTTGGGAATATGACAACTTCTTCGTCATTCTAATCAAACCAGGATGAATCGCGATGTAGAACCTTCATTTGGATACATAAAGTAGTGGAGAATCACCAGGAAGTTGAATAAATCTCATAGGAGTTAGGATGAAGAAGTTATCCCACTTTCAAATAAGGTGATCCCAGTTTCCCTGTTTGGGAATATGACAACTTCTTCGTCATTCTAATCAAACCAGGATGAATCGCGATGTAAGAACCTTCATTTGGATACATAAAGTAGTGGAGAATCACCAGGAAGTTGAATAAATCTCATAGGAGTTAGGATGAAGAAGTTATCCCACTTTCAAATAAGGTGATCCCAGTTTCCCTGTTTGGGAATATGACAACTTCTTCGTCATTCTAATCAAACCAGGATGAATCGCGATGTAAGAAGCTTCATTTGGATACATAAAGTAGTGGAGAATCACCAGGAAGTTGAATAAATCTCATAGGAGTTAGGATGAAGAAGTTATCCCACTTTCAAATAAGGTGATCCCAGTTTCCCTGTTTGGGAATATGACAACTTCTTCGTCATTCTAATCAAACCAGGATGAATCGCGATGTAAGAACCTTCATTTGGATACATAAAGTAGTGGAGAATCACCAGGAAGTTGAATAAATCTCATAGGAGTTAGGATGAAGAAGTTATCCCACTTTCAAATAAGGTGATCCCAGTTTCCCTGTTTGGGAATATGACAACTTCTTCGTCATTCTAATCAAACCAGGATGAATCGCGATGTAAAAGCTTCATTTGGATACATAAAGTAGTGGAGAATCACCAGGAAGTTGAATAAATCTCATAGGAGTTAGGATGAAGAAGTTATCCCACTTTCAAATAAGGTGATCCCAGTTTCCCTGTTTGGGAATATGACAACTTCTTCGTCATTCTAATCAAACCAGGATGAATCGCGATGTAAGAAGCTTCATTTGGATACATAAAGTAGTGGAGAATCACCAGGAAGTTGAATAAATCTCATAGGAGTTAGGATGAAGAAGTTATCCCACTTTCAAATAAGGTGATCCCAGTTTCCCTGTTTGGGAATATGACAACTTCTTCGTCATTCTAATCAAACCAGGATGAATCGCGATGTAAGAACCTTCATTTGGATACATAAAGTAGTGGAGAATCACCAGGAAGTTGAATAAATCTCATAGGAGTTAGGATGAAGAAGTTATCCCACTTTCAAATAAGGTGATCCCAGTTTCCCTGTTTGGGAATATGACAACTTCTTCGTCATTCTAATCAAACCAGGATGAATCGCGATGTAAGAACCTTCATTTGGATACATAAAGTAGTGGAGAATCACCAGGAAGTTGAATAAATCTCATAGGAGTTAGGATGAAGAAGTTATCCCACTTTCAAATAAGGTGATCCCAGTTTCCCTGTTTGGGAATATGACAACTTCTTCGTCATTCTAATCAAACCAGGATGAATCGCGATGTAAGAACCTTCATTTGGATACATAAAGTAGTGGAGAATCACCAGGAAGTTGAATAAATCTCATAGGAGTTAGGATGAAGAAGTTATCCCACTTTCAAATAAGGTGATCCCAGTTTCCCTGTTTGGGAATATGACAACTTCTTCGTCATTCTAATCAAACCAGGATGAATCGCGATGTAAGAACCTTCATTTGGATACATAAAGTAGTGGAGAATCACCAGGAAGTTGAATAAATCTCATAGGAGTTAGGATGAAGAAGTTATCCCACTTTCAAATAAGGTGATCCCAGTTTCCCTGTTTGGGAATATGACAACTTCTTCGTCATTCTAATCAAACCAGGATGAATCGCGATGTAAGAACCTTCATTTGGATACATAAAGTAGTGGAGAATCACCAGGAAGTTGAATAAATCTCATAGGAGTTAGGATGAAGAAGTTATCCCACTTTCAAATAAGGTGATCCCAGTTTCCCTGTTTGGGAATATGACAACTTCTTCGTCATTCTAATCAAACCAGGATGAATCGCGATGTAAGAACCTTCATTTGGATACATAAAGTAGTGGAGAATCACCAGGAAGTTGAATAAATCTCATAGGAGTTAGGATGAAGAAGTTATCCCACTTTCAAATAAGGTGATCCCAGTTTCCCTGTTTGGGAATATGACAACTTCTTCGTCATTCTAATCAAACCAGGATGAATCGCGATGTAAGAACCTTCATTTGGATACATAAAGTAGTGGAGAATCACCAGGAAGTTGAATAAATCTCATAGGAGTTAGGATGAAGAAGTTATCCCACTTTCAAATAAGGTGATCCCAGTTTCCCTGTTTGGGAATATGACAACTTCTTCGTCATTCTAATCAAACCAGGATGAATCGCGATGTAAAAGCTTCATTTGGATACATAAAGTAGTGGAGAATCACCAGGAAGTTGAATAAATCTCATAGGAGTTAGGATGAAGAAGTTATCCCACTTTCAAATAAGGTGATCCCAGTTTCCCTGTTTGGGAATATGACAACTTCTTCGTCATTCTAATCAAACCAGGATGAATCGCGATGTAAGAACCTTCATTTGGATACATAAAGTAGTGGAGAATCACCAGGAAGTTGAATAAATCTCATAGGAGTTAGGATGAAGAAGTTATCCCACTTTCAAATAAGGTGATCCCAGTTTCCCTGTTTGGGAATATGACAACTTCTTCGTCATTCTAATCAAACCAGGATGAATCGCGATGTAAGAACCTTCATTTGGATACATAAAGTAGTGGAGAATCACCAGGAAGTTGAATAAATCTCATAGGAGTTAGGATGAAGAAGTTATCCCACTTTCAAATAAGGTGATCCCAGTTTCCCTGTTTGGGAATATGACAACTTCTTCGTCATTCTAATCAAACCAGGATGAATCGCGATGTAGAACCTTCATTTGGATACATAAAGTAGTGGAGAATCACCAGGAAGTTGAATAAATCTCATAGGAGTTAGGATGAAGAAGTTATCCCACTTTCAAATAAGGTGATCCCAGTTTCCCTGTTTGGGAATATGACAACTTCTTCGTCATTCTAATCAAACCAGGATGAATCGCGATGTAAGAACCTTCATTTGGATACATAAAGTAGTGGAGAATCACCAGGAAGTTGAATAAATCTCATAGGAGTTAGGATGAAGAAGTTATCCCACTTTCAAATAAGGTGATCCCAGTTTCCCTGTTTGGGAATATGACAACTTCTTCGTCATTCTAATCAAACCAGGATGAATCGCGATGTAAAACCTTCATTTGGATACATAAAGTAGTGGAGAATCACCAGGAAGTTGAATAAATCTCATAGGAGTTAGGATGAAGAAGTTATCCCACTTTCAAATAAGGTGATCCCAGTTTCCCTGTTTGGGAATATGACAACTTCTTCGTCATTCTAATCAAACCAGGATGAATCGCGATGTAAGAACCTTCATTTGGATACATAAAGTAGTGGAGAATCACCAGGAAGTTGAATAAATCTCATAGGAGTTAGGATGAAGAAGTTATCCCACTTTCAAATAAGGTGATCCCAGTTTCCCTGTTTGGGAATATGACAACTTCTTCGTCATTCTAATCAAACCAGGATGAATCGCGATGTAAACCTTCATTTGGATACATAAAGTAGTGGAGAATCACCAGGAAGTTGAATAAATCTCATAGGAGTTAGGATGAAGAAGTTATCCCACTTTCAAATAAGGTGATCCCAGTTTCCCTGTTTGGGAATATGACAACTTCTTCGTCATTCTAATCAAACCAGGATGAATCGCGATGTAAGAACCTTCATTTGGATACATAAAGTAGTGGAGAATCACCAGGAAGTTGAATAAATCTCATAGGAGTTAGGATGAAGAAGTTATCCCACTTTCAAATAAGGTGATCCCAGTTTCCCTGTTTGGGAATATGACAACTTCTTCGTCATTCTAATCAAACCAGGATGAATCGCGATGTAAGAACCTTCATTTGGATACATAAAGTAGTGGAGAATCACCAGGAAGTTGAATAAATCTCATAGGAGTTAGGATGAAGAAGTTATCCCACTTTCAAATAAGGTGATCCCAGTTTCCCTGTTTGGGAATATGACAACTTCTTCGTCATTCTAATCAAACCAGGATGAATCGCGATGTAAGAACCTTCATTTGGATACATAAAGTAGTGGAGAATCACCAGGAAGTTGAATAAATCTCATAGGAGTTAGGATGAAGAAGTTATCCCACTTTCAAATAAGGTGATCCCAGTTTCCCTGTTTGGGAATATGACAACTTCTTCGTCATTCTAATCAAACCAGGATGAATCGCGATGTAAGAACCTTCATTTGGATACATAAAGTAGTGGAGAATCACCAGGAAGTTGAATAAATCTCATAGGAGTTAGGATGAAGAAGTTATCCCACTTTCAAATAAGGTGATCCCAGTTTCCCTGTTTGGGAATATGACAACTTCTTCGTCATTCTAATCAAACCAGGATGAATCGCGATGTAAGAACCTTCATTTGGATACATAAAGTAGTGGAGAATCACCAGGAAGTTGAATAAATCTCATAGGAGTTAGGATGAAGAAGTTATCCCACTTTCAAATAAGGTGATCCCAGTTTCCCTGTTTGGGAATATGACAACTTCTTCGTCATTCTAATCAAACCAGGATGAATCGCGATGTAAGAACCTTCATTTGGATACATAAAGTAGTGGAGAATCACCAGGAAGTTGAATAAATCTCATAGGAGTTAGGATGAAGAAGTTATCCCACTTTCAAATAAGGTGATCCCAGTTTCCCTGTTTGGGAATATGACAACTTCTTCGTCATTCTAATCAAACCAGGATGAATCGCGATGTAAGAACCTTCATTTGGATACATAAAGTAGTGGAGAATCACCAGGAAGTTGAATAAATCTCATAGGAGTTAGGATGAAGAAGTTATCCCACTTTCAAATAAGGTGATCCCAGTTTCCCTGTTTGGGAATATGACAACTTCTTCGTCATTCTAATCAAACCAGGATGAATCGCGATGTAAAACCTTCATTTGGATACATAAAGTAGTGGAGAATCACCAGGAAGTTGAATAAATCTCATAGGAGTTAGGATGAAGAAGTTATCCCACTTTCAAATAAGGTGATCCCAGTTTCCCTGTTTGGGAATATGACAACTTCTTCGTCATTCTAATCAAACCAGGATGAATCGCGATGTAAGAACCTTCATTTGGATACATAAAGTAGTGGAGAATCACCAGGAAGTTGAATAAATCTCATAGGAGTTAGGATGAAGAAGTTATCCCACTTTCAAATAAGGTGATCCCAGTTTCCCTGTTTGGGAATATGACAACTTCTTCGTCATTCTAATCAAACCAGGATGAATCGCGATGTAAGAACCTTCATTTGGATACATAAAGTAGTGGAGAATCACCAGGAAGTTGAATAAATCTCATAGGAGTTAGGATGAAGAAGTTATCCCACTTTCAAATAAGGTGATCCCAGTTTCCCTGTTTGGGAATATGACAACTTCTTCGTCATTCTAATCAAACCAGGATGAATCGCGATGTAGAACCTTCATTTGGATACATAAAGTAGTGGAGAATCACCAGGAAGTTGAATAAATCTCATAGGAGTTAGGATGAAGAAGTTATCCCACTTTCAAATAAGGTGATCCCAGTTTCCCTGTTTGGGAATATGACAACTTCTTCGTCATTCTAATCAAACCAGGATGAATCGCGATGTAAGAACCTTCATTTGGATACATAAAGTAGTGGAGAATCACCAGGAAGTTGAATAAATCTCATAGGAGTTAGGATGAAGAAGTTATCCCACTTTCAAATAAGGTGATCCCAGTTTCCCTGTTTGGGAATATGACAACTTCTTCGTCATTCTAATCAAACCAGGATGAATCGCGATGTAAGAACCTTCATTTGGATACATAAAGTAGTGGAGAATCACCAGGAAGTTGAATAAATCTCATAGGAGTTAGGATGAAGAAGTTATCCCACTTTCAAATAAGGTGATCCCAGTTTCCCTGTTTGGGAATATGACAACTTCTTCGTCATTCTAATCAAACCAGGATGAATCGCGATGTAAAAGCTTCATTTGGATACATAAAGTAGTGGAGAATCACCAGGAAGTTGAATAAATCTCATAGGAGTTAGGATGAAGAAGTTATCCCACTTTCAAATAAGGTGATCCCAGTTTCCCTGTTTGGGAATATGACAACTTCTTCGTCATTCTAATCAAACCAGGATGAATCGCGATGTAAGAACCTTCATTTGGATACATAAAGTAGTGGAGAATCACCAGGAAGTTGAATAAATCTCATAGGAGTTAGGATGAAGAAGTTATCCCACTTTCAAATAAGGTGATCCCAGTTTCCCTGTTTGGGAATATGACAACTTCTTCGTCATTCTAATCAAACCAGGATGAATCGCGATGTAAGAACCTTCATTTGGATACATAAAGTAGTGGAGAATCACCAGGAAGTTGAATAAATCTCATAGGAGTTAGGATGAAGAAGTTATCCCACTTTCAAATAAGGTGATCCCAGTTTCCCTGTTTGGGAATATGACAACTTCTTCGTCATTCTAATCAAACCAGGATGAATCGCGATGTAAGAACCTTCATTTGGATACATAAAGTAGTGGAGAATCACCAGGAAGTTGAATAAATCTCATAGGAGTTAGGATGAAGAAGTTATCCCACTTTCAAATAAGGTGATCCCAGTTTCCCTGTTTGGGAATATGACAACTTCTTCGTCATTCTAATCAAACCAGGATGAATCGCGATGTAAAAGCTTCATTTGGATACATAAAGTAGTGGAGAATCACCAGGAAGTTGAATAAATCTCATAGGAGTTAGGATGAAGAAGTTATCCCACTTTCAAATAAGGTGATCCCAGTTTCCCTGTTTGGGAATATGACAACTTCTTCGTCATTCTAATCAAACCAGGATGAATCGCGATGTAAGAACCTTCATTTGGATACATAAAGTAGTGGAGAATCACCAGGAAGTTGAATAAATCTCATAGGAGTTAGGATGAAGAAGTTATCCCACTTTCAAATAAGGTGATCCCAGTTTCCCTGTTTGGGAATATGACAACTTCTTCGTCATTCTAATCAAACCAGGATGAATCGCGATGTAAGAACCTTCATTTGGATACATAAAGTAGTGGAGAATCACCAGGAAGTTGAATAAATCTCATAGGAGTTAGGATGAAGAAGTTATCCCACTTTCAAATAAGGTGATCCCAGTTTCCCTGTTTGGGAATATGACAACTTCTTCGTCATTCTAATCAAACCAGGATGAATCGCGATGTAAAAGCTTCATTTGGATACATAAAGTAGTGGAGAATCACCAGGAAGTTGAATAAATCTCATAGGAGTTAGGATGAAGAAGTTATCCCACTTTCAAATAAGGTGATCCCAGTTTCCCTGTTTGGGAATATGACAACTTCTTCGTCATTCTAATCAAACCAGGATGAATCGCGATGTAAGAACCTTCATTTGGATACATAAAGTAGTGGAGAATCACCAGGAAGTTGAATAAATCTCATAGGAGTTAGGATGAAGAAGTTATCCCACTTTCAAATAAGGTGATCCCAGTTTCCCTGTTTGGGAATATGACAACTTCTTCGTCATTCTAATCAAACCAGGATGAATCGCGATGTAAAAGCTTCATTTGGATACATAAAGTAGTGGAGAATCACCAGGAAGTTGAATAAATCTCATAGGAGTTAGGATGAAGAAGTTATCCCACTTTCAAATAAGGTGATCCCAGTTTCCCTGTTTGGGAATATGACAACTTCTTCGTCATTCTAATCAAACCAGGATGAATCGCGATGTAAGAACCTTCATTTGGATACATAAAGTAGTGGAGAATCACCAGGAAGTTGAATAAATCTCATAGGAGTTAGGATGAAGAAGTTATCCCACTTTCAAATAAGGTGATCCCAGTTTCCCTGTTTGGGAATATGACAACTTCTTCGTCATTCTAATCAAACCAGGATGAATCGCGATGTAAGAACCTTCATTTGGATACATAAAGTAGTGGAGAATCACCAGGAAGTTGAATAAATCTCATAGGAGTTAGGATGAAGAAGTTATCCCACTTTCAAATAAGGTGATCCCAGTTTCCCTGTTTGGGAATATGACAACTTCTTCGTCATTCTAATCAAACCAGGATGAATCGCGATGTAAGAACCTTCATTTGGATACATAAAGTAGTGGAGAATCACCAGGAAGTTGAATAAATCTCATAGGAGTTAGGATGAAGAAGTTATCCCACTTTCAAATAAGGTGATCCCAGTTTCCCTGTTTGGGAATATGACAACTTCTTCGTCATTCTAATCAAACCAGGATGAATCGCGATGTAAGAACCTTCATTTGGATACATAAAGTAGTGGAGAATCACCAGGAAGTTGAATAAATCTCATAGGAGTTAGGATGAAGAAGTTATCCCACTTTCAAATAAGGTGATCCCAGTTTCCCTGTTTGGGAATATGACAACTTCTTCGTCATTCTAATCAAACCAGGATGAATCGCGATGTAAGAACCTTCATTTGGATACATAAAGTAGTGGAGAATCACCAGGAAGTTGAATAAATCTCATAGGAGTTAGGATGAAGAAGTTATCCCACTTTCAAATAAGGTGATCCCAGTTTCCCTGTTTGGGAATATGACAACTTCTTCGTCATTCTAATCAAACCAGGATGAATCGCGATGTAAGAACCTTCATTTGGATACATAAAGTAGTGGAGAATCACCAGGAAGTTGAATAAATCTCATAGGAGTTAGGATGAAGAAGTTATCCCACTTTCAAATAAGGTGATCCCAGTTTCCCTGTTTGGGAATATGACAACTTCTTCGTCATTCTAATCAAACCAGGATGAATCGCGATGTAAGAACCTTCATTTGGATACATAAAGTAGTGGAGAATCACCAGGAAGTTGAATAAATCTCATAGGAGTTAGGATGAAGAAGTTATCCCACTTTCAAATAAGGTGATCCCAGTTTCCCTGTTTGGGAATATGACAACTTCTTCGTCATTCTAATCAAACCAGGATGAATCGCGATGTAGAACCTTCATTTGGATACATAAAGTAGTGGAGAATCACCAGGAAGTTGAATAAATCTCATAGGAGTTAGGATGAAGAAGTTATCCCACTTTCAAATAAGGTGATCCCAGTTTCCCTGTTTGGGAATATGACAACTTCTTCGTCATTCTAATCAAACCAGGATGAATCGCGATGTAAGAACCTTCATTTGGATACATAAAGTAGTGGAGAATCACCAGGAAGTTGAATAAATCTCATAGGAGTTAGGATGAAGAAGTTATCCCACTTTCAAATAAGGTGATCCCAGTTTCCCTGTTTGGGAATATGACAACTTCTTCGTCATTCTAATCAAACCAGGATGAATCGCGATGTAAGAACCTTCATTTGGATACATAAAGTAGTGGAGAATCACCAGGAAGTTGAATAAATCTCATAGGAGTTAGGATGAAGAAGTTATCCCACTTTCAAATAAGGTGATCCCAGTTTCCCTGTTTGGGAATATGACAACTTCTTCGTCATTCTAATCAAACCAGGATGAATCGCGATGTAAGAACCTTCATTTGGATACATAAAGTAGTGGAGAATCACCAGGAAGTTGAATAAATCTCATAGGAGTTAGGATGAAGAAGTTATCCCACTTTCAAATAAGGTGATCCCAGTTTCCCTGTTTGGGAATATGACAACTTCTTCGTCATTCTAATCAAACCAGGATGAATCGCGATGTAAGAACCTTCATTTGGATACATAAAGTAGTGGAGAATCACCAGGAAGTTGAATAAATCTCATAGGAGTTAGGATGAAGAAGTTATCCCACTTTCAAATAAGGTGATCCCAGTTTCCCTGTTTGGGAATATGACAACTTCTTCGTCATTCTAATCAAACCAGGATGAATCGCGATGTAAGAACCTTCATTTGGATACATAAAGTAGTGGAGAATCACCAGGAAGTTGAATAAATCTCATAGGAGTTAGGATGAAGAAGTTATCCCACTTTCAAATAAGGTGATCCCAGTTTCCCTGTTTGGGAATATGACAACTTCTTCGTCATTCTAATCAAACCAGGATGAATCGCGATGTAAGAACCTTCATTTGGATACATAAAGTAGTGGAGAATCACCAGGAAGTTGAATAAATCTCATAGGAGTTAGGATGAAGAAGTTATCCCACTTTCAAATAAGGTGATCCCAGTTTCCCTGTTTGGGAATATGACAACTTCTTCGTCATTCTAATCAAACCAGGATGAATCGCGATGTAAGAACCTTCATTTGGATACATAAAGTAGTGGAGAATCACCAGGAAGTTGAATAAATCTCATAGGAGTTAGGATGAAGAAGTTATCCCACTTTCAAATAAGGTGATCCCAGTTTCCCTGTTTGGGAATATGACAACTTCTTCGTCATTCTAATCAAACCAGGATGAATCGCGATGTAAAACCTTCATTTGGATACATAAAGTAGTGGAGAATCACCAGGAAGTTGAATAAATCTCATAGGAGTTAGGATGAAGAAGTTATCCCACTTTCAAATAAGGTGATCCCAGTTTCCCTGTTTGGGAATATGACAACTTCTTCGTCATTCTAATCAAACCAGGATGAATCGCGATGTAAGAACCTTCATTTGGATACATAAAGTAGTGGAGAATCACCAGGAAGTTGAATAAATCTCATAGGAGTTAGGATGAAGAAGTTATCCCACTTTCAAATAAGGTGATCCCAGTTTCCCTGTTTGGGAATATGACAACTTCTTCGTCATTCTAATCAAACCAGGATGAATCGCGATGTAAGAACCTTCATTTGGATACATAAAGTAGTGGAGAATCACCAGGAAGTTGAATAAATCTCATAGGAGTTAGGATGAAGAAGTTATCCCACTTTCAAATAAGGTGATCCCAGTTTCCCTGTTTGGGAATATGACAACTTCTTCGTCATTCTAATCAAACCAGGATGAATCGCGATGTAGAAGCTTCATTTGGATACATAAAGTAGTGGAGAATCACCAGGAAGTTGAATAAATCTCATAGGAGTTAGGATGAAGAAGTTATCCCACTTTCAAATAAGGTGATCCCAGTTTCCCTGTTTGGGAATATGACAACTTCTTCGTCATTCTAATCAAACCAGGATGAATCGCGATGTAAGAACCTTCATTTGGATACATAAAGTAGTGGAGAATCACCAGGAAGTTGAATAAATCTCATAGGAGTTAGGATGAAGAAGTTATCCCACTTTCAAATAAGGTGATCCCAGTTTCCCTGTTTGGGAATATGACAACTTCTTCGTCATTCTAATCAAACCAGGATGAATCGCGATGTAAGAACCTTCATTTGGATACATAAAGTAGTGGAGAATCACCAGGAAGTTGAATAAATCTCATAGGAGTTAGGATGAAGAAGTTATCCCACTTTCAAATAAGGTGATCCCAGTTTCCCTGTTTGGGAATATGACAACTTCTTCGTCATTCTAATCAAACCAGGATGAATCGCGATGTAAGAACCTTCATTTGGATACATAAAGTAGTGGAGAATCACCAGGAAGTTGAATAAATCTCATAGGAGTTAGGATGAAGAAGTTATCCCACTTTCAAATAAGGTGATCCCAGTTTCCCTGTTTGGGAATATGACAACTTCTTCGTCATTCTAATCAAACCAGGATGAATCGCGATGTAAGAACCTTCATTTGGATACATAAAGTAGTGGAGAATCACCAGGAAGTTGAATAAATCTCATAGGAGTTAGGATGAAGAAGTTATCCCACTTTCAAATAAGGTGATCCCAGTTTCCCTGTTTGGGAATATGACAACTTCTTCGTCATTCTAATCAAACCAGGATGAATCGCGATGTAAGAACCTTCATTTGGATACATAAAGTAGTGGAGAATCACCAGGAAGTTGAATAAATCTCATAGGAGTTAGGATGAAGAAGTTATCCCACTTTCAAATAAGGTGATCCCAGTTTCCCTGTTTGGGAATATGACAACTTCTTCGTCATTCTAATCAAACCAGGATGAATCGCGATGTAAGAACCTTCATTTGGATACATAAAGTAGTGGAGAATCACCAGGAAGTTGAATAAATCTCATAGGAGTTAGGATGAAGAAGTTATCCCACTTTCAAATAAGGTGATCCCAGTTTCCCTGTTTGGGAATATGACAACTTCTTCGTCATTCTAATCAAACCAGGATGAATCGCGATGTAGAACCTTCATTTGGATACATAAAGTAGTGGAGAATCACCAGGAAGTTGAATAAATCTCATAGGAGTTAGGATGAAGAAGTTATCCCACTTTCAAATAAGGTGATCCCAGTTTCCCTGTTTGGGAATATGACAACTTCTTCGTCATTCTAATCAAACCAGGATGAATCGCGATGTAAGAACCTTCATTTGGATACATAAAGTAGTGGAGAATCACCAGGAAGTTGAATAAATCTCATAGGAGTTAGGATGAAGAAGTTATCCCACTTTCAAATAAGGTGATCCCAGTTTCCCTGTTTGGGAATATGACAACTTCTTCGTCATTCTAATCAAACCAGGATGAATCGCGATGTAAGAACCTTCATTTGGATACATAAAGTAGTGGAGAATCACCAGGAAGTTGAATAAATCTCATAGGAGTTAGGATGAAGAAGTTATCCCACTTTCAAATAAGGTGATCCCAGTTTCCCTGTTTGGGAATATGACAACTTCTTCGTCATTCTAATCAAACCAGGATGAATCGCGATGTAAGAACCTTCATTTGGATACATAAAGTAGTGGAGAATCACCAGGAAGTTGAATAAATCTCATAGGAGTTAGGATGAAGAAGTTATCCCACTTTCAAATAAGGTGATCCCAGTTTCCCTGTTTGGGAATATGACAACTTCTTCGTCATTCTAATCAAACCAGGATGAATCGCGATGTAAGAACCTTCATTTGGATACATAAAGTAGTGGAGAATCACCAGGAAGTTGAATAAATCTCATAGGAGTTAGGATGAAGAAGTTATCCCACTTTCAAATAAGGTGATCCCAGTTTCCCTGTTTGGGAATATGACAACTTCTTCGTCATTCTAATCAAACCAGGATGAATCGCGATGTAAGAACCTTCATTTGGATACATAAAGTAGTGGAGAATCACCAGGAAGTTGAATAAATCTCATAGGAGTTAGGATGAAGAAGTTATCCCACTTTCAAATAAGGTGATCCCAGTTTCCCTGTTTGGGAATATGACAACTTCTTCGTCATTCTAATCAAACCAGGATGAATCGCGATGTAAAAGCTTCATTTGGATACATAAAGTAGTGGAGAATCACCAGGAAGTTGAATAAATCTCATAGGAGTTAGGATGAAGAAGTTATCCCACTTTCAAATAAGGTGATCCCAGTTTCCCTGTTTGGGAATATGACAACTTCTTCGTCATTCTAATCAAACCAGGATGAATCGCGATGTAAGAACCTTCATTTGGATACATAAAGTAGTGGAGAATCACCAGGAAGTTGAATAAATCTCATAGGAGTTAGGATGAAGAAGTTATCCCACTTTCAAATAAGGTGATCCCAGTTTCCCTGTTTGGGAATATGACAACTTCTTCGTCATTCTAATCAAACCAGGATGAATCGCGATGTAAGAACCTTCATTTGGATACATAAAGTAGTGGAGAATCACCAGGAAGTTGAATAAATCTCATAGGAGTTAGGATGAAGAAGTTATCCCACTTTCAAATAAGGTGATCCCAGTTTCCCTGTTTGGGAATATGACAACTTCTTCGTCATTCTAATCAAACCAGGATGAATCGCGATGTAAGAACCTTCATTTGGATACATAAAGTAGTGGAGAATCACCAGGAAGTTGAATAAATCTCATAGGAGTTAGGATGAAGAAGTTATCCCACTTTCAAATAAGGTGATCCCAGTTTCCCTGTTTGGGAATATGACAACTTCTTCGTCATTCTAATCAAACCAGGATGAATCGCGATGTAAGAACCTTCATTTGGATACATAAAGTAGTGGAGAATCACCAGGAAGTTGAATAAATCTCATAGGAGTTAGGATGAAGAAGTTATCCCACTTTCAAATAAGGTGATCCCAGTTTCCCTGTTTGGGAATATGACAACTTCTTCGTCATTCTAATCAAACCAGGATGAATCGCGATGTAAGAACCTTCATTTGGATACATAAAGTAGTGGAGAATCACCAGGAAGTTGAATAAATCTCATAGGAGTTAGGATGAAGAAGTTATCCCACTTTCAAATAAGGTGATCCCAGTTTCCCTGTTTGGGAATATGACAACTTCTTCGTCATTCTAATCAAACCAGGATGAATCGCGATGTAAGAACCTTCATTTGGATACATAAAGTAGTGGAGAATCACCAGGAAGTTGAATAAATCTCATAGGAGTTAGGATGAAGAAGTTATCCCACTTTCAAATAAGGTGATCCCAGTTTCCCTGTTTGGGAATATGACAACTTCTTCGTCATTCTAATCAAACCAGGATGAATCGCGATGTAAGAACCTTCATTTGGATACATAAAGTAGTGGAGAATCACCAGGAAGTTGAATAAATCTCATAGGAGTTAGGATGAAGAAGTTATCCCACTTTCAAATAAGGTGATCCCAGTTTCCCTGTTTGGGAATATGACAACTTCTTCGTCATTCTAATCAAACCAGGATGAATCGCGATGTAAGAACCTTCATTTGGATACATAAAGTAGTGGAGAATCACCAGGAAGTTGAATAAATCTCATAGGAGTTAGGATGAAGAAGTTATCCCACTTTCAAATAAGGTGATCCCAGTTTCCCTGTTTGGGAATATGACAACTTCTTCGTCATTCTAATCAAACCAGGATGAATCGCGATGTAAGAACCTTCATTTGGATACATAAAGTAGTGGAGAATCACCAGGAAGTTGAATAAATCTCATAGGAGTTAGGATGAAGAAGTTATCCCACTTTCAAATAAGGTGATCCCAGTTTCCCTGTTTGGGAATATGACAACTTCTTCGTCATTCTAATCAAACCAGGATGAATCGCGATGTAAGAACCTTCATTTGGATACATAAAGTAGTGGAGAATCACCAGGAAGTTGAATAAATCTCATAGGAGTTAGGATGAAGAAGTTATCCCACTTTCAAATAAGGTGATCCCAGTTTCCCTGTTTGGGAATATGACAACTTCTTCGTCATTCTAATCAAACCAGGATGAATCGCGATGTAAGAACCTTCATTTGGATACATAAAGTAGTGGAGAATCACCAGGAAGTTGAATAAATCTCATAGGAGTTAGGATGAAGAAGTTATCCCACTTTCAAATAAGGTGATCCCAGTTTCCCTGTTTGGGAATATGACAACTTCTTCGTCATTCTAATCAAACCAGGATGAATCGCGATGTAAGAACCTTCATTTGGATACATAAAGTAGTGGAGAATCACCAGGAAGTTGAATAAATCTCATAGGAGTTAGGATGAAGAAGTTATCCCACTTTCAAATAAGGTGATCCCAGTTTCCCTGTTTGGGAATATGACAACTTCTTCGTCATTCTAATCAAACCAGGATGAATCGCGATGTAAGAACCTTCATTTGGATACATAAAGTAGTGGAGAATCACCAGGAAGTTGAATAAATCTCATAGGAGTTAGGATGAAGAAGTTATCCCACTTTCAAATAAGGTGATCCCAGTTTCCCTGTTTGGGAATATGACAACTTCTTCGTCATTCTAATCAAACCAGGATGAATCGCGATGTAAGAACCTTCATTTGGATACATAAAGTAGTGGAGAATCACCAGGAAGTTGAATAAATCTCATAGGAGTTAGGATGAAGAAGTTATCCCACTTTCAAATAAGGTGATCCCAGTTTCCCTGTTTGGGAATATGACAACTTCTTCGTCATTCTAATCAAACCAGGATGAATCGCGATGTAAGAACCTTCATTTGGATACATAAAGTAGTGGAGAATCACCAGGAAGTTGAATAAATCTCATAGGAGTTAGGATGAAGAAGTTATCCCACTTTCAAATAAGGTGATCCCAGTTTCCCTGTTTGGGAATATGACAACTTCTTCGTCATTCTAATCAAACCAGGATGAATCGCGATGTAAGAACCTTCATTTGGATACATAAAGTAGTGGAGAATCACCAGGAAGTTGAATAAATCTCATAGGAGTTAGGATGAAGAAGTTATCCCACTTTCAAATAAGGTGATCCCAGTTTCCCTGTTTGGGAATATGACAACTTCTTCGTCATTCTAATCAAACCAGGATGAATCGCGATGTAAGAACCTTCATTTGGATACATAAAGTAGTGGAGAATCACCAGGAAGTTGAATAAATCTCATAGGAGTTAGGATGAAGAAGTTATCCCACTTTCAAATAAGGTGATCCCAGTTTCCCTGTTTGGGAATATGACAACTTCTTCGTCATTCTAATCAAACCAGGATGAATCGCGATGTAAGAACCTTCATTTGGATACATAAAGTAGTGGAGAATCACCAGGAAGTTGAATAAATCTCATAGGAGTTAGGATGAAGAAGTTATCCCACTTTCAAATAAGGTGATCCCAGTTTCCCTGTTTGGGAATATGACAACTTCTTCGTCATTCTAATCAAACCAGGATGAATCGCGATGTAAGAACCTTCATTTGGATACATAAAGTAGTGGAGAATCACCAGGAAGTTGAATAAATCTCATAGGAGTTAGGATGAAGAAGTTATCCCACTTTCAAATAAGGTGATCCCAGTTTCCCTGTTTGGGAATATGACAACTTCTTCGTCATTCTAATCAAACCAGGATGAATCGCGATGTAAGAACCTTCATTTGGATACATAAAGTAGTGGAGAATCACCAGGAAGTTGAATAAATCTCATAGGAGTTAGGATGAAGAAGTTATCCCACTTTCAAATAAGGTGATCCCAGTTTCCCTGTTTGGGAATATGACAACTTCTTCGTCATTCTAATCAAACCAGGATGAATCGCGATGTAAGAACCTTCATTTGGATACATAAAGTAGTGGAGAATCACCAGGAAGTTGAATAAATCTCATAGGAGTTAGGATGAAGAAGTTATCCCACTTTCAAATAAGGTGATCCCAGTTTCCCTGTTTGGGAATATGACAACTTCTTCGTCATTCTAATCAAACCAGGATGAATCGCGATGTAAGAACCTTCATTTGGATACATAAAGTAGTGGAGAATCACCAGGAAGTTGAATAAATCTCATAGGAGTTAGGATGAAGAAGTTATCCCACTTTCAAATAAGGTGATCCCAGTTTCCCTGTTTGGGAATATGACAACTTCTTCGTCATTCTAATCAAACCAGGATGAATCGCGATGTAAGAACCTTCATTTGGATACATAAAGTAGTGGAGAATCACCAGGAAGTTGAATAAATCTCATAGGAGTTAGGATGAAGAAGTTATCCCACTTTCAAATAAGGTGATCCCAGTTTCCCTGTTTGGGAATATGACAACTTCTTCGTCATTCTAATCAAACCAGGATGAATCGCGATGTAAGAACCTTCATTTGGATACATAAAGTAGTGGAGAATCACCAGGAAGTTGAATAAATCTCATAGGAGTTAGGATGAAGAAGTTATCCCACTTTCAAATAAGGTGATCCCAGTTTCCCTGTTTGGGAATATGACAACTTCTTCGTCATTCTAATCAAACCAGGATGAATCGCGATGTAGAACCTTCATTTGGATACATAAAGTAGTGGAGAATCACCAGGAAGTTGAATAAATCTCATAGGAGTTAGGATGAAGAAGTTATCCCACTTTCAAATAAGGTGATCCCAGTTTCCCTGTTTGGGAATATGACAACTTCTTCGTCATTCTAATCAAACCAGGATGAATCGCGATGTAAGAACCTTCATTTGGATACATAAAGTAGTGGAGAATCACCAGGAAGTTGAATAAATCTCATAGGAGTTAGGATGAAGAAGTTATCCCACTTTCAAATAAGGTGATCCCAGTTTCCCTGTTTGGGAATATGACAACTTCTTCGTCATTCTAATCAAACCAGGATGAATCGCGATGTAAGAACCTTCATTTGGATACATAAAGTAGTGGAGAATCACCAGGAAGTTGAATAAATCTCATAGGAGTTAGGATGAAGAAGTTATCCCACTTTCAAATAAGGTGATCCCAGTTTCCCTGTTTGGGAATATGACAACTTCTTCGTCATTCTAATCAAACCAGGATGAATCGCGATGTAAGAACCTTCATTTGGATACATAAAGTAGTGGAGAATCACCAGGAAGTTGAATAAATCTCATAGGAGTTAGGATGAAGAAGTTATCCCACTTTCAAATAAGGTGATCCCAGTTTCCCTGTTTGGGAATATGACAACTTCTTCGTCATTCTAATCAAACCAGGATGAATCGCGATGTAAGAACCTTCATTTGGATACATAAAGTAGTGGAGAATCACCAGGAAGTTGAATAAATCTCATAGGAGTTAGGATGAAGAAGTTATCCCACTTTCAAATAAGGTGATCCCAGTTTCCCTGTTTGGGAATATGACAACTTCTTCGTCATTCTAATCAAACCAGGATGAATCGCGATGTAAAACCTTCATTTGGATACATAAAGTAGTGGAGAATCACCAGGAAGTTGAATAAATCTCATAGGAGTTAGGATGAAGAAGTTATCCCACTTTCAAATAAGGTGATCCCAGTTTCCCTGTTTGGGAATATGACAACTTCTTCGTCATTCTAATCAAACCAGGATGAATCGCGATGTAAGAACCTTCATTTGGATACATAAAGTAGTGGAGAATCACCAGGAAGTTGAATAAATCTCATAGGAGTTAGGATGAAGAAGTTATCCCACTTTCAAATAAGGTGATCCCAGTTTCCCTGTTTGGGAATATGACAACTTCTTCGTCATTCTAATCAAACCAGGATGAATCGCGATGTAAGAACCTTCATTTGGATACATAAAGTAGTGGAGAATCACCAGGAAGTTGAATAAATCTCATAGGAGTTAGGATGAAGAAGTTATCCCACTTTCAAATAAGGTGATCCCAGTTTCCCTGTTTGGGAATATGACAACTTCTTCGTCATTCTAATCAAACCAGGATGAATCGCGATGTAAGAACCTTCATTTGGATACATAAAGTAGTGGAGAATCACCAGGAAGTTGAATAAATCTCATAGGAGTTAGGATGAAGAAGTTATCCCACTTTCAAATAAGGTGATCCCAGTTTCCCTGTTTGGGAATATGACAACTTCTTCGTCATTCTAATCAAACCAGGATGAATCGCGATGTAAGAACCTTCATTTGGATACATAAAGTAGTGGAGAATCACCAGGAAGTTGAATAAATCTCATAGGAGTTAGGATGAAGAAGTTATCCCACTTTCAAATAAGGTGATCCCAGTTTCCCTGTTTGGGAATATGACAACTTCTTCGTCATTCTAATCAAACCAGGATGAATCGCGATGTAAGAACCTTCATTTGGATACATAAAGTAGTGGAGAATCACCAGGAAGTTGAATAAATCTCATAGGAGTTAGGATGAAGAAGTTATCCCACTTTCAAATAAGGTGATCCCAGTTTCCCTGTTTGGGAATATGACAACTTCTTCGTCATTCTAATCAAACCAGGATGAATCGCGATGTAAAACCTTCATTTGGATACATAAAGTAGTGGAGAATCACCAGGAAGTTGAATAAATCTCATAGGAGTTAGGATGAAGAAGTTATCCCACTTTCAAATAAGGTGATCCCAGTTTCCCTGTTTGGGAATATGACAACTTCTTCGTCATTCTAATCAAACCAGGATGAATCGCGATGTAAGAACCTTCATTTGGATACATAAAGTAGTGGAGAATCACCAGGAAGTTGAATAAATCTCATAGGAGTTAGGATGAAGAAGTTATCCCACTTTCAAATAAGGTGATCCCAGTTTCCCTGTTTGGGAATATGACAACTTCTTCGTCATTCTAATCAAACCAGGATGAATCGCGATGTAAGAACCTTCATTTGGATACATAAAGTAGTGGAGAATCACCAGGAAGTTGAATAAATCTCATAGGAGTTAGGATGAAGAAGTTATCCCACTTTCAAATAAGGTGATCCCAGTTTCCCTGTTTGGGAATATGACAACTTCTTCGTCATTCTAATCAAACCAGGATGAATCGCGATGTAAGAACCTTCATTTGGATACATAAAGTAGTGGAGAATCACCAGGAAGTTGAATAAATCTCATAGGAGTTAGGATGAAGAAGTTATCCCACTTTCAAATAAGGTGATCCCAGTTTCCCTGTTTGGGAATATGACAACTTCTTCGTCATTCTAATCAAACCAGGATGAATCGCGATGTAAGAACCTTCATTTGGATACATAAAGTAGTGGAGAATCACCAGGAAGTTGAATAAATCTCATAGGAGTTAGGATGAAGAAGTTATCCCACTTTCAAATAAGGTGATCCCAGTTTCCCTGTTTGGGAATATGACAACTTCTTCGTCATTCTAATCAAACCAGGATGAATCGCGATGTAAGAACCTTCATTTGGATACATAAAGTAGTGGAGAATCACCAGGAAGTTGAATAAATCTCATAGGAGTTAGGATGAAGAAGTTATCCCACTTTCAAATAAGGTGATCCCAGTTTCCCTGTTTGGGAATATGACAACTTCTTCGTCATTCTAATCAAACCAGGATGAATCGCGATGTTAAAACCATCATTTGGATACATAAAGTAGTGGAGAATCACCAGGAAGTTGAATAAATCTCATAGGAGTTAGGATGAAGAAGTTATCCCACTTTCAAATAAGGTGATCCCAGTTTCCCTGTTTGGGAATATGACAACTTCTTCGTCATTCTAATCAAACCAGGATGAATCGCGATGTAAGAACCTTCATTTGGATACATAAAGTAGTGGAGAATCACCAGGAAGTTGAATAAATCTCATAGGAGTTAGGATGAAGAAGTTATCCCACTTTCAAATAAGGTGATCCCAGTTTCCCTGTTTGGGAATATGACAACTTCTTCGTCATTCTAATCAAACCAGGATGAATCGCGATGTAAGAACCTTCATTTGGATACATAAAGTAGTGGAGAATCACCAGGAAGTTGAATAAATCTCATAGGAGTTAGGATGAAGAAGTTATCCCACTTTCAAATAAGGTGATCCCAGTTTCCCTGTTTGGGAATATGACAACTTCTTCGTCATTCTAATCAAACCAGGATGAATCGCGATGTAAAAGCTTCATTTGGATACATAAAGTAGTGGAGAATCACCAGGAAGTTGAATAAATCTCATAGGAGTTAGGATGAAGAAGTTATCCCACTTTCAAATAAGGTGATCCCAGTTTCCCTGTTTGGGAATATGACAACTTCTTCGTCATTCTAATCAAACCAGGATGAATCGCGATGTAAGAACCTTCATTTGGATACATAAAGTAGTGGAGAATCACCAGGAAGTTGAATAAATCTCATAGGAGTTAGGATGAAGAAGTTATCCCACTTTCAAATAAGGTGATCCCAGTTTCCCTGTTTGGGAATATGACAACTTCTTCGTCATTCTAATCAAACCAGGATGAATCGCGATGTAAGAACCTTCATTTGGATACATAAAGTAGTGGAGAATCACCAGGAAGTTGAATAAATCTCATAGGAGTTAGGATGAAGAAGTTATCCCACTTTCAAATAAGGTGATCCCAGTTTCCCTGTTTGGGAATATGACAACTTCTTCGTCATTCTAATCAAACCAGGATGAATCGCGATGTAAGAACCTTCATTTGGATACATAAAGTAGTGGAGAATCACCAGGAAGTTGAATAAATCTCATAGGAGTTAGGATGAAGAAGTTATCCCACTTTCAAATAAGGTGATCCCAGTTTCCCTGTTTGGGAATATGACAACTTCTTCGTCATTCTAATCAAACCAGGATGAATCGCGATGTAAGAACCTTCATTTGGATACATAAAGTAGTGGAGAATCACCAGGAAGTTGAATAAATCTCATAGGAGTTAGGATGAAGAAGTTATCCCACTTTCAAATAAGGTGATCCCAGTTTCCCTGTTTGGGAATATGACAACTTCTTCGTCATTCTAATCAAACCAGGATGAATCGCGATGTAAAAGCTTCATTTGGATACATAAAGTAGTGGAGAATCACCAGGAAGTTGAATAAATCTCATAGGAGTTAGGATGAAGAAGTTATCCCACTTTCAAATAAGGTGATCCCAGTTTCCCTGTTTGGGAATATGACAACTTCTTCGTCATTCTAATCAAACCAGGATGAATCGCGATGTAAGAACCTTCATTTGGATACATAAAGTAGTGGAGAATCACCAGGAAGTTGAATAAATCTCATAGGAGTTAGGATGAAGAAGTTATCCCACTTTCAAATAAGGTGATCCCAGTTTCCCTGTTTGGGAATATGACAACTTCTTCGTCATTCTAATCAAACCAGGATGAATCGCGATGTAAGAACCTTCATTTGGATACATAAAGTAGTGGAGAATCACCAGGAAGTTGAATAAATCTCATAGGAGTTAGGATGAAGAAGTTATCCCACTTTCAAATAAGGTGATCCCAGTTTCCCTGTTTGGGAATATGACAACTTCTTCGTCATTCTAATCAAACCAGGATGAATCGCGATGTAAGAACCTTCATTTGGATACATAAAGTAGTGGAGAATCACCAGGAAGTTGAATAAATCTCATAGGAGTTAGGATGAAGAAGTTATCCCACTTTCAAATAAGGTGATCCCAGTTTCCCTGTTTGGGAATATGACAACTTCTTCGTCATTCTAATCAAACCAGGATGAATCGCGATGTAAGAAGCTTCATTTGGATACATAAAGTAGTGGAGAATCACCAGGAAGTTGAATAAATCTCATAGGAGTTAGGATGAAGAAGTTATCCCACTTTCAAATAAGGTGATCCCAGTTTCCCTGTTTGGGAATATGACAACTTCTTCGTCATTCTAATCAAACCAGGATGAATCGCGATGTAAGAACCTTCATTTGGATACATAAAGTAGTGGAGAATCACCAGGAAGTTGAATAAATCTCATAGGAGTTAGGATGAAGAAGTTATCCCACTTTCAAATAAGGTGATCCCAGTTTCCCTGTTTGGGAATATGACAACTTCTTCGTCATTCTAATCAAACCAGGATGAATCGCGATGTAAGAACCTTCATTTGGATACATAAAGTAGTGGAGAATCACCAGGAAGTTGAATAAATCTCATAGGAGTTAGGATGAAGAAGTTATCCCACTTTCAAATAAGGTGATCCCAGTTTCCCTGTTTGGGAATATGACAACTTCTTCGTCATTCTAATCAAACCAGGATGAATCGCGATGTAAGAACCTTCATTTGGATACATAAAGTAGTGGAGAATCACCAGGAAGTTGAATAAATCTCATAGGAGTTAGGATGAAGAAGTTATCCCACTTTCAAATAAGGTGATCCCAGTTTCCCTGTTTGGGAATATGACAACTTCTTCGTCATTCTAATCAAACCAGGATGAATCGCGATGTAAGAACCTTCATTTGGATACATAAAGTAGTGGAGAATCACCAGGAAGTTGAATAAATCTCATAGGAGTTAGGATGAAGAAGTTATCCCACTTTCAAATAAGGTGATCCCAGTTTCCCTGTTTGGGAATATGACAACTTCTTCGTCATTCTAATCAAACCAGGATGAATCGCGATGTAAGAACCTTCATTTGGATACATAAAGTAGTGGAGAATCACCAGGAAGTTGAATAAATCTCATAGGAGTTAGGATGAAGAAGTTATCCCACTTTCAAATAAGGTGATCCCAGTTTCCCTGTTTGGGAATATGACAACTTCTTCGTCATTCTAATCAAACCAGGATGAATCGCGATGTAAAAGCTTCATTTGGATACATAAAGTAGTGGAGAATCACCAGGAAGTTGAATAAATCTCATAGGAGTTAGGATGAAGAAGTTATCCCACTTTCAAATAAGGTGATCCCAGTTTCCCTGTTTGGGAATATGACAACTTCTTCGTCATTCTAATCAAACCAGGATGAATCGCGATGTAAGAACCTTCATTTGGATACATAAAGTAGTGGAGAATCACCAGGAAGTTGAATAAATCTCATAGGAGTTAGGATGAAGAAGTTATCCCACTTTCAAATAAGGTGATCCCAGTTTCCCTGTTTGGGAATATGACAACTTCTTCGTCATTCTAATCAAACCAGGATGAATCGCGATGTAAGAACCTTCATTTGGATACATAAAGTAGTGGAGAATCACCAGGAAGTTGAATAAATCTCATAGGAGTTAGGATGAAGAAGTTATCCCACTTTCAAATAAGGTGATCCCAGTTTCCCTGTTTGGGAATATGACAACTTCTTCGTCATTCTAATCAAACCAGGATGAATCGCGATGTAAGAAGCTTCATTTGGATACATAAAGTAGTGGAGAATCACCAGGAAGTTGAATAAATCTCATAGGAGTTAGGATGAAGAAGTTATCCCACTTTCAAATAAGGTGATCCCAGTTTCCCTGTTTGGGAATATGACAACTTCTTCGTCATTCTAATCAAACCAGGATGAATCGCGATGTAAGAACCTTCATTTGGATACATAAAGTAGTGGAGAATCACCAGGAAGTTGAATAAATCTCATAGGAGTTAGGATGAAGAAGTTATCCCACTTTCAAATAAGGTGATCCCAGTTTCCCTGTTTGGGAATATGACAACTTCTTCGTCATTCTAATCAAACCAGGATGAATCGCGATGTAAGAACCTTCATTTGGATACATAAAGTAGTGGAGAATCACCAGGAAGTTGAATAAATCTCATAGGAGTTAGGATGAAGAAGTTATCCCACTTTCAAATAAGGTGATCCCAGTTTCCCTGTTTGGGAATATGACAACTTCTTCGTCATTCTAATCAAACCAGGATGAATCGCGATGTAAGAACCTTCATTTGGATACATAAAGTAGTGGAGAATCACCAGGAAGTTGAATAAATCTCATAGGAGTTAGGATGAAGAAGTTATCCCACTTTCAAATAAGGTGATCCCAGTTTCCCTGTTTGGGAATATGACAACTTCTTCGTCATTCTAATCAAACCAGGATGAATCGCGATGTAAGAACCTTCATTTGGATACATAAAGTAGTGGAGAATCACCAGGAAGTTGAATAAATCTCATAGGAGTTAGGATGAAGAAGTTATCCCACTTTCAAATAAGGTGATCCCAGTTTCCCTGTTTGGGAATATGACAACTTCTTCGTCATTCTAATCAAACCAGGATGAATCGCGATGTAAGAACCTTCATTTGGATACATAAAGTAGTGGAGAATCACCAGGAAGTTGAATAAATCTCATAGGAGTTAGGATGAAGAAGTTATCCCACTTTCAAATAAGGTGATCCCAGTTTCCCTGTTTGGGAATATGACAACTTCTTCGTCATTCTAATCAAACCAGGATGAATCGCGATGTAAGAACCTTCATTTGGATACATAAAGTAGTGGAGAATCACCAGGAAGTTGAATAAATCTCATAGGAGTTAGGATGAAGAAGTTATCCCACTTTCAAATAAGGTGATCCCAGTTTCCCTGTTTGGGAATATGACAACTTCTTCGTCATTCTAATCAAACCAGGATGAATCGCGATGTAAGAACCTTCATTTGGATACATAAAGTAGTGGAGAATCACCAGGAAGTTGAATAAATCTCATAGGAGTTAGGATGAAGAAGTTATCCCACTTTCAAATAAGGTGATCCCAGTTTCCCTGTTTGGGAATATGACAACTTCTTCGTCATTCTAATCAAACCAGGATGAATCGCGATGTAAGAACCTTCATTTGGATACATAAAGTAGTGGAGAATCACCAGGAAGTTGAATAAATCTCATAGGAGTTAGGATGAAGAAGTTATCCCACTTTCAAATAAGGTGATCCCAGTTTCCCTGTTTGGGAATATGACAACTTCTTCGTCATTCTAATCAAACCAGGATGAATCGCGATGTAAGAACCTTCATTTGGATACATAAAGTAGTGGAGAATCACCAGGAAGTTGAATAAATCTCATAGGAGTTAGGATGAAGAAGTTATCCCACTTTCAAATAAGGTGATCCCAGTTTCCCTGTTTGGGAATATGACAACTTCTTCGTCATTCTAATCAAACCAGGATGAATCGCGATGTAAGAACCTTCATTTGGATACATAAAGTAGTGGAGAATCACCAGGAAGTTGAATAAATCTCATAGGAGTTAGGATGAAGAAGTTATCCCACTTTCAAATAAGGTGATCCCAGTTTCCCTGTTTGGGAATATGACAACTTCTTCGTCATTCTAATCAAACCAGGATGAATCGCGATGTAAAACCTTCATTTGGATACATAAAGTAGTGGAGAATCACCAGGAAGTTGAATAAATCTCATAGGAGTTAGGATGAAGAAGTTATCCCACTTTCAAATAAGGTGATCCCAGTTTCCCTGTTTGGGAATATGACAACTTCTTCGTCATTCTAATCAAACCAGGATGAATCGCGATGTAAGAACCTTCATTTGGATACATAAAGTAGTGGAGAATCACCAGGAAGTTGAATAAATCTCATAGGAGTTAGGATGAAGAAGTTATCCCACTTTCAAATAAGGTGATCCCAGTTTCCCTGTTTGGGAATATGACAACTTCTTCGTCATTCTAATCAAACCAGGATGAATCGCGATGTAAAACCTTCATTTGGATACATAAAGTAGTGGAGAATCACCAGGAAGTTGAATAAATCTCATAGGAGTTAGGATGAAGAAGTTATCCCACTTTCAAATAAGGTGATCCCAGTTTCCCTGTTTGGGAATATGACAACTTCTTCGTCATTCTAATCAAACCAGGATGAATCGCGATGTAGAACCTTCATTTGGATACATAAAGTAGTGGAGAATCACCAGGAAGTTGAATAAATCTCATAGGAGTTAGGATGAAGAAGTTATCCCACTTTCAAATAAGGTGATCCCAGTTTCCCTGTTTGGGAATATGACAACTTCTTCGTCATTCTAATCAAACCAGGATGAATCGCGATGTAAGAACCTTCATTTGGATACATAAAGTAGTGGAGAATCACCAGGAAGTTGAATAAATCTCATAGGAGTTAGGATGAAGAAGTTATCCCACTTTCAAATAAGGTGATCCCAGTTTCCCTGTTTGGGAATATGACAACTTCTTCGTCATTCTAATCAAACCAGGATGAATCGCGATGTAAGAACCTTCATTTGGATACATAAAGTAGTGGAGAATCACCAGGAAGTTGAATAAATCTCATAGGAGTTAGGATGAAGAAGTTATCCCACTTTCAAATAAGGTGATCCCAGTTTCCCTGTTTGGGAATATGACAACTTCTTCGTCATTCTAATCAAACCAGGATGAATCGCGATGTAAGAACCTTCATTTGGATACATAAAGTAGTGGAGAATCACCAGGAAGTTGAATAAATCTCATAGGAGTTAGGATGAAGAAGTTATCCCACTTTCAAATAAGGTGATCCCAGTTTCCCTGTTTGGGAATATGACAACTTCTTCGTCATTCTAATCAAACCAGGATGAATCGCGATGTAAGAACCTTCATTTGGATACATAAAGTAGTGGAGAATCACCAGGAAGTTGAATAAATCTCATAGGAGTTAGGATGAAGAAGTTATCCCACTTTCAAATAAGGTGATCCCAGTTTCCCTGTTTGGGAATATGACAACTTCTTCGTCATTCTAATCAAACCAGGATGAATCGCGATGTAAAACCTTCATTTGGATACATAAAGTAGTGGAGAATCACCAGGAAGTTGAATAAATCTCATAGGAGTTAGGATGAAGAAGTTATCCCACTTTCAAATAAGGTGATCCCAGTTTCCCTGTTTGGGAATATGACAACTTCTTCGTCATTCTAATCAAACCAGGATGAATCGCGATGTAAAACCTTCATTTGGATACATAAAGTAGTGGAGAATCACCAGGAAGTTGAATAAATCTCATAGGAGTTAGGATGAAGAAGTTATCCCACTTTCAAATAAGGTGATCCCAGTTTCCCTGTTTGGGAATATGACAACTTCTTCGTCATTCTAATCAAACCAGGATGAATCGCGATGTAAAACCTTCATTTGGATACATAAAGTAGTGGAGAATCACCAGGAAGTTGAATAAATCTCATAGGAGTTAGGATGAAGAAGTTATCCCACTTTCAAATAAGGTGATCCCAGTTTCCCTGTTTGGGAATATGACAACTTCTTCGTCATTCTAATCAAACCAGGATGAATCGCGATGTAAGAACCTTCATTTGGATACATAAAGTAGTGGAGAATCACCAGGAAGTTGAATAAATCTCATAGGAGTTAGGATGAAGAAGTTATCCCACTTTCAAATAAGGTGATCCCAGTTTCCCTGTTTGGGAATATGACAACTTCTTCGTCATTCTAATCAAACCAGGATGAATCGCGATGTAAGAACCTTCATTTGGATACATAAAGTAGTGGAGAATCACCAGGAAGTTGAATAAATCTCATAGGAGTTAGGATGAAGAAGTTATCCCACTTTCAAATAAGGTGATCCCAGTTTCCCTGTTTGGGAATATGACAACTTCTTCGTCATTCTAATCAAACCAGGATGAATCGCGATGTAAGAACCTTCATTTGGATACATAAAGTAGTGGAGAATCACCAGGAAGTTGAATAAATCTCATAGGAGTTAGGATGAAGAAGTTATCCCACTTTCAAATAAGGTGATCCCAGTTTCCCTGTTTGGGAATATGACAACTTCTTCGTCATTCTAATCAAACCAGGATGAATCGCGATGTAAGAACCTTCATTTGGATACATAAAGTAGTGGAGAATCACCAGGAAGTTGAATAAATCTCATAGGAGTTAGGATGAAGAAGTTATCCCACTTTCAAATAAGGTGATCCCAGTTTCCCTGTTTGGGAATATGACAACTTCTTCGTCATTCTAATCAAACCAGGATGAATCGCGATGTAAAACCTTCATTTGGATACATAAAGTAGTGGAGAATCACCAGGAAGTTGAATAAATCTCATAGGAGTTAGGATGAAGAAGTTATCCCACTTTCAAATAAGGTGATCCCAGTTTCCCTGTTTGGGAATATGACAACTTCTTCGTCATTCTAATCAAACCAGGATGAATCGCGATGTAAGAACCTTCATTTGGATACATAAAGTAGTGGAGAATCACCAGGAAGTTGAATAAATCTCATAGGAGTTAGGATGAAGAAGTTATCCCACTTTCAAATAAGGTGATCCCAGTTTCCCTGTTTGGGAATATGACAACTTCTTCGTCATTCTAATCAAACCAGGATGAATCGCGATGTAAGAACCTTCATTTGGATACATAAAGTAGTGGAGAATCACCAGGAAGTTGAATAAATCTCATAGGAGTTAGGATGAAGAAGTTATCCCACTTTCAAATAAGGTGATCCCAGTTTCCCTGTTTGGGAATATGACAACTTCTTCGTCATTCTAATCAAACCAGGATGAATCGCGATGTAAGAACCTTCATTTGGATACATAAAGTAGTGGAGAATCACCAGGAAGTTGAATAAATCTCATAGGAGTTAGGATGAAGAAGTTATCCCACTTTCAAATAAGGTGATCCCAGTTTCCCTGTTTGGGAATATGACAACTTCTTCGTCATTCTAATCAAACCAGGATGAATCGCGATGTAAGAACCTTCATTTGGATACATAAAGTAGTGGAGAATCACCAGGAAGTTGAATAAATCTCATAGGAGTTAGGATGAAGAAGTTATCCCACTTTCAAATAAGGTGATCCCAGTTTCCCTGTTTGGGAATATGACAACTTCTTCGTCATTCTAATCAAACCAGGATGAATCGCGATGTAAGAACCTTCATTTGGATACATAAAGTAGTGGAGAATCACCAGGAAGTTGAATAAATCTCATAGGAGTTAGGATGAAGAAGTTATCCCACTTTCAAATAAGGTGATCCCAGTTTCCCTGTTTGGGAATATGACAACTTCTTCGTCATTCTAATCAAACCAGGATGAATCGCGATGTAAGAACCTTCATTTGGATACATAAAGTAGTGGAGAATCACCAGGAAGTTGAATAAATCTCATAGGAGTTAGGATGAAGAAGTTATCCCACTTTCAAATAAGGTGATCCCAGTTTCCCTGTTTGGGAATATGACAACTTCTTCGTCATTCTAATCAAACCAGGATGAATCGCGATGTAAGAAGCTTCATTTGGATACATAAAGTAGTGGAGAATCACCAGGAAGTTGAATAAATCTCATAGGAGTTAGGATGAAGAAGTTATCCCACTTTCAAATAAGGTGATCCCAGTTTCCCTGTTTGGGAATATGACAACTTCTTCGTCATTCTAATCAAACCAGGATGAATCGCGATGTAAGAACCTTCATTTGGATACATAAAGTAGTGGAGAATCACCAGGAAGTTGAATAAATCTCATAGGAGTTAGGATGAAGAAGTTATCCCACTTTCAAATAAGGTGATCCCAGTTTCCCTGTTTGGGAATATGACAACTTCTTCGTCATTCTAATCAAACCAGGATGAATCGCGATGTAAGAACCTTCATTTGGATACATAAAGTAGTGGAGAATCACCAGGAAGTTGAATAAATCTCATAGGAGTTAGGATGAAGAAGTTATCCCACTTTCAAATAAGGTGATCCCAGTTTCCCTGTTTGGGAATATGACAACTTCTTCGTCATTCTAATCAAACCAGGATGAATCGCGATGTAAGAACCTTCATTTGGATACATAAAGTAGTGGAGAATCACCAGGAAGTTGAATAAATCTCATAGGAGTTAGGATGAAGAAGTTATCCCACTTTCAAATAAGGTGATCCCAGTTTCCCTGTTTGGGAATATGACAACTTCTTCGTCATTCTAATCAAACCAGGATGAATCGCGATGTAAGAACCTTCATTTGGATACATAAAGTAGTGGAGAATCACCAGGAAGTTGAATAAATCTCATAGGAGTTAGGATGAAGAAGTTATCCCACTTTCAAATAAGGTGATCCCAGTTTCCCTGTTTGGGAATATGACAACTTCTTCGTCATTCTAATCAAACCAGGATGAATCGCGATGTAAAAGCTTGATTTGGATACATAAAGTAGTGGAGAATCACCAGGAAGTTGAATAAATCTCATAGGAGTTAGGATGAAGAAGTTATCCCACTTTCAAATAAGGTGATCCCAGTTTCCCTGTTTGGGAATATGACAACTTCTTCGTCATTCTAATCAAACCAGGATGAATCGCGATGTAAGAAGCTTCATTTGGATACATAAAGTAGTGGAGAATCACCAGGAAGTTGAATAAATCTCATAGGAGTTAGGATGAAGAAGTTATCCCACTTTCAAATAAGGTGATCCCAGTTTCCCTGTTTGGGAATATGACAACTTCTTCGTCATTCTAATCAAACCAGGATGAATCGCGATGTAAGAACCTTCATTTGGATACATAAAGTAGTGGAGAATCACCAGGAAGTTGAATAAATCTCATAGGAGTTAGGATGAAGAAGTTATCCCACTTTCAAATAAGGTGATCCCAGTTTCCCTGTTTGGGAATATGACAACTTCTTCGTCATTCTAATCAAACCAGGATGAATCGCGATGTAAGAACCTTCATTTGGATACATAAAGTAGTGGAGAATCACCAGGAAGTTGAATAAATCTCATAGGAGTTAGGATGAAGAAGTTATCCCACTTTCAAATAAGGTGATCCCAGTTTCCTGTTTGGGAATATGACAACTTCTTCGTCATTCTAATCAAACCAGGATGAATCGCGATGTAAAACCTTCATTTGGATACATAAAGTAGTGGAGAATCACCAGGAAGTTGAATAAATCTCATAGGAGTTAGGATGAAGAAGTTATCCCACTTTCAAATAAGGTGATCCCAGTTTCCCTGTTTGGGAATATGACAACTTCTTCGTCATTCTAATCAAACCAGGATGAATCGCGATGTAAAACCTTCATTTGGATACATAAAGTAGTGGAGAATCACCAGGAAGTTGAATAAATCTCATAGGAGTTAGGATGAAGAAGTTATCCCACTTTCAAATAAGGTGATCCCAGTTTCCTGTTTGGGAATATGACAACTTCTTCGTCATTCTAATCAAACCAGGATGAATCGCGATGTAAGAACCTTGATTTGGATACATAAAGTAGTGGAGAATCACCAGGAAGTTGAATAAATCTCATAGGAGTTAGGATGAAGAAGTTATCCCACTTTCAAATAAGGTGATCCCAGTTTCCCTGTTTGGAATATGACAACTTCTTCGTCATTCTAATCAAACCAGGATGAATCGCGATGTAAGAAGCTTCATTTGGATACATAAAGTAGTGGAGAATCACCAGGAAGTTGAATAAATCTCATAGGAGTTAGGATGAAGAAGTTATCCCACTTTCAAATAAGGTGATCCCAGTTTCCCTGTTTGGGAATATGACAACTTCTTCGTCATTCTAATCAAACCAGGATGAATCGCGATGTACAAAGCTTCATTTGGATACATAAAGTAGTGGAGAATCACCAGGAAGTTGAAAAATCTCATAGGAGTTAGGATGAAGAAGTTATCCCACTTTCAAATAAGGTGATCCCAGTTTCCCTGTTTGGGAATATGACAACTTCTTCGTCATTCTAATCAAACCAGGATGAATCGCGATGTAAGAACCTTCATTTGGATACATAAAGTAGTGGAGAATCACCAGGAAGTTGAATAAATCTCATAGGAGTTAGGATGAAGAAGTTATCCCACTTTCAAATAAGGTTATCCCAGTTTCCTGTTTGGGAATATGACAACTTCTTCGTCATTCTAATCAAACCAGGATGAATCGCGATGTACAAAGCTTGATTTGGATACATAAAGTAGTGGAGAATCACCAGGAAGTTGAATAAATCTCATAGGAGTTAGGATGAAGAAGTTATCCCACTTTCAAATAAGGTGATCCCAGTTTCCCTGTTTGGGAATATGACAACTTCTTCGTCATTCTAATCAAACCAGGATGAATCGCGATGTAAGAACCTTGATTTGGATACATAAAGTAGTGAAGAATCACCAGGAAGTTGAATAAATCTCATAGGAGTTAGCATGAAAAAGTATCCCACTTTCAAATAAGGTGATCCCAGTTTCCCTGTTTGGGAATATGACAACTTCTTCGTCATTCTAATCAAACCAGGATGAATCACGATGTAAGAACTTCATTTGGATACATAAAGTAGTGGAGAATCACCAGGAAGTTGAATAAATCTCATAGGAGTTAGGATGAAGAAGTTATCCCACTTTCAAATAAGGTGATCCCAGTTTCCTGTTTGGGAATATGACAACTTCTTCGTCATTCTAATCAAACCAGGATGAATCCCGATGTAAGAACCTTCATTTGGATACATAAAGTAGTGGAGAATCACCAGGAAGTTGAATAAATCTCATAGGAGTTAGGATGAAGAAGTTATCCCACTTTCAAATAAGGTGATCCCAGTTTCCCTGTTTGGGAATATGACAACTTCTTCGTCATTCTAATCAAACCAGGATGAATCGCGATGTAAAACCTTCATTTGGATACATAAAGTAGTGGAGAATCACCAGGAAGTTGAATAAATCTCATAGGAGTTAGGATGAAGAAGTTATCCCACTTTCAAATAAGGTGATCCCAGTTTCCTGTTTGGGAATATGACAACTTCTTCGTCATTCTAATCAAACCAGGATGAATCGCGATGTAGAAGCTTGATTTGGATACATAAAGTAGTGGAGAATCACCAGGAAGTTGAATAAATCTCATAGGAGTTAGGATGAAGAAGTTATCCCACTTTCAAATAAGGTGATCCCAGTTTCCTGTTTGGGAATATGACAACTTCTTCGTCATTCTAATCAAACCAGGATGAATCGCGATGTACAAAGCTTCATTTGGATACATAAAGTAGTGGAGAATCACCAGGAAGTTGAATAAATCTCATAGGAGTTAGGATGAAGAAGTTATCCCACTTTCAAATAAGGTGATCCCAGTTCCCTGTTTGGGAATATGACAACTTCTTCGTCATTCTAATCAAACCAGGATGAATCGCGATGTAAGAACCTTCATTTGGATACATAAAGTAGTGGAGAATCACCAGGAAGTTGAATAAATCTCATAGGAGGTTAGGATGAAGAAGTTATCCCACTTTCAAATAAGGTGATCCCAGTTTCCTGTTTGGGAATATGACAATTCTTCGTCATTCTAATCAAACCAGGATGAATCGCGATGTAGAAGCTTCATTTGGATACATAAAGTAGTGGAGAATCACCAGGAAGTTGAATAAATCTCATAGGAGTTAGGATGAAGAAGTTATCCCACTTTCAAATAAGGTGATCCCAGTTTCCTGTTTGGGAATATGACAACTTCTTCGTCATTCTAATCAAACCAGGATGAATCGCGATGTACAAAGCTTGATTGGATACATAGTAGTGGAGAATCACCAGGAAGTTGAATAAATCTCATAGGAGTTAGGATGAAGAAGTTATCCCACTTTCAAATAAGGTGATCCCAGTTTCCCTGTTTGGGAATATGACAACTTCTTCGTCATTCTAATCAAACCAGGATGAATCGCGATGTAAGAACTTCATTTGGATACATAAAGTAGTGGAGAATCACCAGGAAGTTGAATAAATCTCATAGGAGTTAGGATGAAGAAGTTATCCCACTTTCAAATAAGGTGATCCCAGTTTCCTGTTTGGGAATATGACAACTTCTTCGTCATTCTAATCAAACCAGGATGAATCGCGATGTGTAAGAACCTTCATTTGGATACATAAAGTAGTGGAGAATCACCAGGAAGTTGAATAAATCTCATAGGAGTTAGGATGAAGAAGTTATCCCACTTTCAAATAAGGTGATCCCAGTTTCCTGTTTGGGAATATGACAACTTCTTCGTCATTCTAATCAAACCAGGATGAATCGCGATGTACAAACCTTGATTTGGATACATAAAGTAGTGAGAATCACAGGAAGTTGAATAAATCTCATAGGAGTTAGGATGAGAAAGAAGTATCCCACTTTCAAATAAGGTGATCCCAGTTTCCCTGTTTGGGAATATGACAACTTCTTCGTCATTCTAATCAAACCAGGATGAATCGCGATGTAAGAACCTTCATTTGGATACATAAAGTAGTGGAGAATCACCAGGAAGTTGAATAAATCTCATAGGAGTTAGGATGAAGAAGTTATCCCACTTTCAAATAAGGTGATCCCAGTTTCCCTGTTTGGGAATATGACAACTTCTTCGTCATTCTAATCAAACCAGGATGAATCGCGATGTAGAACCTTCATTTGGATACATAAAGTAGTGGAGAATCACCAGGAAGTTGAATAAATCTCATAGGAGTTAGGATGAAGAAGTTATCCCACTTTCAAATAAGGTGATCCATGTTTCCCTGTTTGGGAATATGACAACTTCTTCGTCATTCTAATCAAACCAGGATGAATCGCGATGTAAGAACCTTCATTTGGATACATAAAGTAGTGGAGAATCACCAGGAAGTTGAATAAATCTCATAGGAGTTAGGATGAAGAAGTTATCCCACTTTCAAATAAGGTGATCCCAGTTTTCCTGTTTGGGAATATGACAACTTCTTCGTCATTCTAATCAAACCAGGATGAATCGCGATGTAAGAACCTTATTTTGGATACATAAAGTAGTGGAGAATCACCAGGAAGTTAAATAAATCTCATAGGAGTTAGGATGAAGAATTTATCCCACTTTCAAATAAGGTGATCCCAGTTTCCCTGTTTGGGAATATGACAACTTCTTCGTCATTCTAATCAAACCAGGATGAATCGCGATGTAAGAACCTTCATTTGGATACATAAAGTAGTGGAGAATCACCAGGAAGTTGAATAAATCTCATAGGAGTTAGGATGAAGAAGTTATCCCACTTTCAAATAAGGTGATCCCAGTTTCCTGTTTGGGAATATGACAACTTCTTCGTCATTCTAATCAAACCAGGATGAATCGCGATGTAAGAACCTTATTTGGATACATAAAGTAGTGGAGAATCACCAGGAAGTTGAATAAATCTCATAGGAGTTAGGATGAAGAAGTTATCCCACTTTCAAATAAGGTGATCCCAGTTTCCTGTTTGGGAATATGACAACTTCGCGTCATTCTAATCAAACCAGGATGAATCGCGATGTAAGTAAACCTTCATTTGGATACATAAAGTAGTGGAGAATCACCAGGAAGTTGAATAAATCTCATAGGAGTTAGGATGAAGAAGTTATCCCACTTTCAAATAAGGTGATCCCAGTTTCCCTGTTTGGGAATAAGACAACGTTTTCGTCATTCTAATCAAACCAGGATGAATCGCGATGTAAGAAGCATTTACATAAAAGTAGTGGAGAATCACCAGGAAGTTGAATAAATCTCATAGGAGTTAGGATGAAGAAGTTATCCCACTTTCAAATAAGGTGATCCCAGTTTCCTGTTTGGGAATATGACAACTTCTTCGTCATTCTAATCAAACCAGGATGAATCGATGATAAAGCTTGATTTGGATACATAAAGTAGTGGAGAATCACCAGGAAGTTGAATAAATCTCATAGGAGTTAGGATGAAGAAGTTATCCCACTTTCAAATAAGGTGATCCCAGTTTCCTGTTTGGGAATATGACAACTTCTTCGTCATCTAATCAAACCAGGATGAATCGCGATGTAAGAAGCCTTGATTGGATACATAGTAGTGGAGAATCACCAGGAAGTTGAATAAATCTCATAGGAGTTAGGATGAAGAAGTTATCCCACTTTCAAATAAGGTGATCCCAGTTTCCTGTTTGGGAATATGACAACTTCTTCGTCATTCTAATCAAACCAGGATGAATCGCGATGTAAGAACCTTCATTTGGATACATAAAGTAGTGGAGAATCACCAGGAAGTTGAATAAATCTCATAGGAGTTAGAGATGAAGAAGTTATCCCACTTTCAAATAAGGTGATCCCAGTTTCCTGTTTGGGAATATGACAACTTCTTCGTCATTCTAATCAAACCAGGATGAATCGCGATGTAAGAACTTCATCTGGATACATAAAGTAGTGGAGAATCACCAGGAAGTTGAATAAATCTCATAGGAGTTAGGATGAAGAAGTTATCCCACTTTCAAATAAGGTGATCCCAGTTTCCCTGTTTGGGAATATGACAACTTCTTCGTCATTCTAATCAAACCAGGATGAATCGCGATGTACAAAGCTTGATTTGGATACATAAAGTAGTGGAGAATCACCAGGAAGTTGAATAAATCTCATAGGAGTTAGGAAGAAGAAGTTATCCCACTTTCAAATAAGGTGATCCCAGTTTCCTGTTTGGGAATATGACAACTTCTTCGTCATTCTAATCAAACCAGGATGAATCGCGATGTGAGAACCTTCATTTGGATAAATAAAGTAGTGTAGAATCACCAGGAAGTTAAATAAATCTCATAGGAGTTAGGATGAAGAAGTTATCCCACTTTCAAATAAGGTGATCCCAGTTTCCTGTTTGGGAATATGACAACTTCTTCGTCATTCTAATCAAACCAGGATGAATCGCGATGTAAGAACCTTCATTTGGATACATAAAGTAGTGGAGAATCACCAGGAAGTTGAATAAATCTCATAGGAGTTAGGATGAAGAAGTTATCCCACTTTCAATAAGGTGATCCCAGTTTCCCTGTTTGGGAATATGACAACTTCTTCGTCATTCTAATCAAACCAGGATGAATCGCGATGTAAGAAAGCTTCATTTGGATACATATAAGTAGTGGAGAATCACCAGGAAGTTGAATAAATCTCATAGGAGTTAGGATGAAGAAGTTATCCCACTTTCAAATAAGGTGATCCCAGTTTCCTGTTTGGGAATATGACAACTTCTTTGACACTAATCAAACCAGGATGAATCGCGATGTACAAAGCTTGATTTGGATACATAGAGTAG